>NC_142928.1:174795469-174957969 GCF_046866305.1 Octopus bimaculoides | reverse complement strand
GAAAGATGAGATAATTATGGTGACAATACCTTTTGATTCTCTGTTTATTAAGGTTAAACAAAAATATCAATAACAACTACTACACATGCCTTACCTTACAGCCTTTAGGTGTAGACTCTTGTTGACATAATTTCAGGCTATAATCAATTGGATCACTGACTTATTTTAGTGTGTTATTGTTATTTAATTAACCCCAGAAAGATATAACATTAAAATGACCCTGACAGAACTTGAAACTATGAGATTCAAAACCTATTCCATTTTTTTTTTCCTGGTACTTTATTTTAATTCAGAATGGTAAACTGTTCCCATGATCCTTTGTGCCTCAGAGATTGGTGAGAGAAGGAAAGAGAGAAAGGTGTCCTCAAACTTGAGACCTGATCCAGATACTTGCAATAGACTGCATTCCACTAAAGGCACCCAAGGTACTTGGTAGTAGTATTTTGTCACCTGGGTGGTGGATTACGTTCCTGCCGAAGTAGGCTATGGCAGGATTTGAGCTCTTAAGGCAAAAAGCTGGAACATATACCAATCCAGTGTTCTTACAGCTCTGCCAATCACCCACTCTGGATTGGAACTTTTTTATCAACCTTGAAAAGATATGTGAAGTTGACATAGGTAGAGTTTGAACTCAGAGTCAGAACAAATACCATAATGTGTTCTGTCTGACTTTCTAATGGCTCAGCCAATAACTCTGAGCCAATATCTTTCCCTTATCTAAATCACTGTAGTTAATTACTAATTAGAAGTACTAATGTTGTAAGGAAAAGACAAAATTTGCTCAATGACTAAGATTGTTTTAATCATTTTAGTGAGTACAGAGAAAAGACAACTCTGGGCATATTTTTATCTTAATAGATCTCAGCAAAGCATAGACTTCACTGTACTTGCTGAAATTGTGATTTAAGAATCATTATATGATGTGAGAATCATTATATCATTGTATGTGGGTAGGCAGATATTTTAAGAAATAAATCATTGAGGTCAATTATCCACTAATATCATCTACTTGAAAAACAATAGTTAAGTTAGTGTTGACATATTTAATGGAGGCAGCAATCAAAATGATTAAAATGATATTACTCAATAGGTTAAAATTTTCTATAGCTCAGCACATTTTTGATGCTCATTACAGAAAAATAAAAGAGAATCTTCAAATATTAAGAGTTAGTTTTCTCTAAATATATACTTCCTTTTAAAGGAAATATTGTTTAAAATCAGACCACTTACCAGAAACCCAATCATATAAGAACTAACCTATAGGAGATTTTCTAAGATTTTATTGGATTAATTAAAATTCTTATTCTAACTGCTGCTGCTGCTCTTATTGCAAATATTGCATTAGCATTAAGTACACAGACTTATTGACATTGAGTGTATGCTTAGTTTCTAATCAATACCATCAAGCATAATAAGAGCATTCATTATTCAACATTCAACTTAACTCATTATCTAATAAACTGACAAAATGCAGTGTGTGGGAGAATTTAGATTAATATCATGTTAAAAGAAGAATCCAGTTTGTAATTTAAGATGTCATTAATATTCCTTCACAATAATTACACTTATCTTCTGATTTTCACTTCTTTGTAAACATAATAATAAGCTATTTCTGACAAGCCATATTCTGTATCCATCCATCTATTTATATATATATATATATATATATATATATATATATATATATATATGTAATATAATATGTGACAATTATTCTGTTGCCATGATAAAACTCGAAGTTTTGGATGTCAGAGTAAGAGTAAAAGAGTATATATATATATATATATATATATATATACATACACGCACACATATATATATATATATATATATATATATATATATATGCATTAAACATGAATAATTACAGAGGTATCAAGTTGTTGGATCAGGTAATGAAAAAAGCCTTTGACAGGTTCCCCGATCCCTTATCTGGCGGAAACTAGGGATAGATGAGTGGTTAGTGAGAGCTGTACAAGCCATGTACAGGGATGTCAGTTATCAAGGCAATCATGCCTTGATAACTGATGAGATGCCAGAGCAGATTTCCACCCCAACATCTGAAACTCAGAGTTTTATTATGGCAACCGAATAATTGTCACATATTATATTACAGATAAATTCCTCTATTTACATAATATTGAGGTCTCATTCATTCTTTTGTTGTCATACCATTACTATTAATATATAAGCACCCACTACACTCTCTGAGTGGTTGGCATTAGGAAGGGCATCCAGCTGTAGAAACTCTGCTAAATCAGATTGGAGCCTGGTGTAGCCATCTGGTTTCACCAGTCCTCAGTCAAATCGTCCAACCCATGCTAGCATGGAAAGCGGACGTTAAACGATGATGATGATGATGATGATGATAGATATATAATACATGTATGTATATGACAGAGTATGGTCTGATGGTTAGGATGTCGCACTCATGATTGCAAGATCATGGTTTAAATTCCCAGAATGGCAGTGCATTTGTGTTCTTGAGCAAACTACTTCATTTCATGTTGCTCCAGTCCATTCAGTTGTAGATGGGTAACTCTGCCATGGACTGGTATTCTGCTCAGGGAGAATGTTGGCCTGCCTGTCAGGGTGACACAATGCAAAGAAGCACATTGAGACAATGACATGTAACAACAGCTGATAGTCTGATCAATACAGTGATATATATATATATATATATATATAGATATATACACATGCATACTTACATACATTCACATACATATGTGTGTGTGTGTGTTATTTAGTTACTGTTACTCATTATGGCTAAGACTATATATAAATATACAAAATATTACAGGGGTGGTGTAATAATATATGTATATTAAAGGTTGATGAATTGCCAGAGTCATCACAACATTGGCCCTTTAAGTTCTATATTCAAACCACACTGAGGCCAACTCTACCTTTTGTCCTCCTTAGATCAATAAGTTCCAGCCAAGTACTACAGTCAATACAATTGACTGTTCTTCCTCCACCACCACCACCACCACCACCACCAATTTGTGGTCTTGTGCCTATGTAAGAAATCAATATGTATAATTGGCAAAAGTTGTGTGGGTGGAGATAGTTTTCTAAATGATTCACTTAGCTTTAAATGAACCTAATTTCATGTTCTATTCTATGGTTCTTATCTTAGATATGATTACATTATTGAAAATCATGTCCTTAGATTTCCTCGTGCCCCATTCCTGAAAATAGCATTAATCAATTCACAGAGGTGGTAATTTGGCAGAATCATTAGCAGGCCAAGCAAAAAATGCTTAGTAGCATTTCGTCCATCCTTATGTTCTGAGTTCAAATTTCACTGAGGTCAACTTTGTCTTTCATCCTTTCAGGGTTGATGAAATAAGTAGCAGTTGAGTACTGGGGGTGATGTAATCAGCTTATCCCCTCCTCTAAGATTGCTGGCCTTGTACCAGTATTTGGAACCAATATTAATCAATTCTCTATAAGGTAAATTTAATAGCCCTTTGCAAGATAATAAAGGGATTTTTCAATACTAGTACATCAGTAACATATTCCAAATGGGAGGTGACAAATATCTGAAGTGACCAATACTTTGTGTTCATTATTCAGAACCTTATTTATTTATTCTAAACTAAAATTCATAAGTATGGTGATAATCACTGTCATAACATTACATCCCTCAAAAAGGTACATTACTATATTTTCCAGCATACAAGGTGACATAGTATATAGTGAAAACGTGTAGCGTAAACATTCAAACATTGTCACTATCTTTCCAAATCCTGCTGCATTTCACATGGAATTTTTGGTCCTTCTAAGTTGTCTTGGTGTATAAGTCAACCTACTGTTTTTTTGGCTGTAAAGTTTGGTCAACTTATGCCAAAAAATTATGGTAATATGCTTCATTCAATAATCTAACTTGGAAAAAGTTTGTGGGTGAATGATTAGTGTTAAAAAGTGTTTTAATCATACTTGTTATCACAATTTACATAAATATCTAAATAATTAATTTGCAGATCTAACTAACCTACATCATTGTGTAAAATGTAAAGCATTGCAAAAATGTAAAAGAAAATCATAAATTATAAGCCACCTATATACAATCTACAACAGTATTCTTTCACAGAATCATTATCTGCTTTTCTTTGGATTTTGTTTAACTGAGTAGTTCCCAAATTATTTCAGGCTGTTGCCCCCTTGGCACCCAGGCCACATTCCTAGTGCCCCCCACAACTCACCACCACAAACATAGATCACTTTCTGTAGCAAATTCAAAACAACTGTATTTCGCAAATAAAGCTTAACCCATTATTTTAGAAGTTTTTTTTTACATACATCGCCCCCTTTTGACCACCTCATTATCACCCGACTTTCCTTCAACGCCCCCACCTGGATCTTTCCACTGTCCTCCTCCCCCTTGGGGGGGGGGGGGGGCACCTACTTTCAGAATCCCTCATTCAATCCTTTTAATATTAACCCACCCAAAACTGCCGCTGGACCTATGAGACAAACTTTATTTTAAACTACTTGGTGTTTGGATTAGCAGCAGCAGAAACTCTCCAACTGTTGGGGAAAGCAACTCTCCAATTGTTGGTTGTGGTCATTGTGACATATGTTTGAAAGTGATCTAAATTAAGACATTTCATCAAAATATGTTAATTTATGTTTGAGATACCATCTTAATAATTATAAAGCTATTTTGCCAGGTTGAGTCAAAAGTTTTTTTTCATATTTCAAGCTTTGATTAATAGTTCAAGCAAATTACATACAGAAAGCAATTATTTATCAAACTATATCTCTTCATATTGTATTGTCTGTTGCCATCATTGTGCCAGAAGCTTAATTCCACGCTTATACTATTTGGCTGGTTTAGAGGCAAAAATCTCCCTGCACCCATTTTCAACCTCATCCACATTGTTGAACCTCCATCCATGCAAGTAATGAAGCATGGCTTGGAAAAGGTGGTAATCTGACTGTAGGCAGAATAAGGCAACACCATTTCCAGCCCCTCAAATTCCTCAGGTTTGCATATGGTCACATTGGCAGTGTGTGCTGGGGCATTATCATGCTGTAGGAGTACATGTCTTCGATTATCCAATGCTGGATAGCGGGTTTTCAAAGCATCGTTTACTTGCTGCAGTTGTTGAGCGTAAAGGTTAGTATTCATAGCATGACCATCTGTAACAAGCTCAAAGTGAAACACCCACCTCAAAATTCCACCAAACACAACATTACCTTCTGTCCAAACTGCCCTTGTTTGACAACAGCTTCGGAAGCCTAACTGGAATGAAGCCACTGATTTCTCTTAATAAGGTTACAAATATAGATCCATTTTTCATCCACAGTTATAATCTGACACCAAAAACAAGCATTTCGAGGATTTACCAGCAGCTCTTTGCAAATGTTCACACATCATTGAGCCTGATCAGTCAGTTATGAGGAACTTCTCAACTTTGTTTGTTCACAAGGCCAAGCTTATGGAGGTGTCAGTTAACGGTGCTTTGTAAAGGACCAAGTTCTGCTAACAATGTATAATCGCTTGTGATTGGCTGTTATTCAACCATTTCAAACAAGGCCTCACCTTCCACAACAGACAGTCTCCCTAACTTTGGTTTGTCTTCAAGGTTGGTCTCCCTTCCTTGAAACATCTTAACCAGTTTTGTGCCACATGTTCATTGACAGGTACTGGCATTTCCACATCATTAATTTCTTTTGCCACTGTCCTTGCAATCAGTTCTTTTTTCCACAGGTTGCATAAAATGACTCTAATTGCATATTTTTCACCACTGATTATCAAAGCTGTAAAATAAAGAATAAACAACTAATGTTTCTAGGTTATATATGTAAACAAAGACTAAACAACTCAGAAATAATTAAACAAATTGTATCAAATTAATGATATAATACAAGTTGCTAAAAACTATCAGTGAAAATTTGAAAAAAAAAACCTTTCAACTCAACTTCATACAAACTTCTTTAATTTCAAAATTAACTGAAACAAGGACAGCATATTTTGACAAAAATATGGTAACTAATGAGTTAAAATTCATCTGTTTGGAGATTTTTTTTATCCTTAATTGTAGCTACTCTGTCTTTATATTTGGCCTTTTGTCCCAGAAAAAAAGATTAACTTGTACAAAAAGGTTTGATTCATAAAGTATAACAGTATGAATTAATATAAAAGATTTCATTGTTTTATTTGTAAGCTAAAGGGTGATGAGAGCTCGTCAAGACAGTAGATTATTAGACTAAATACTTAGTAGTATTTAATTTCATTTACCTTGCTTCTGCATTGAAATCTTGCCAGTTTGATTCATCTTTTAACTCCTCTTGGTCAATGAAATAAGTTTAACCCAACTCAACATGCCCCCTTAAAAAGCTGGCTTTATGCCTAATTAGAATGTTAAGTGTCTCAGCCAAGAATACAGTACTATTGCTGTATTACTGACAAGATATAGCCCCATGGCAGATAGACTAGCTTTCTATTGGCTTGGCCAGGTGTAACTTAAAGGAAATGTTAAAGAGTCACCAAACCACATGTATGAAATGAGCTTCTATACATTTATAACCAATTTACAATGAGAACATATGTTCTTAATCAGAATTTTCACATTTTTCCTTATATTACTGCTTTTTAAGTAATATATATTTTCTCAACCTTTTATTCCTCATTGATCTATATCTACACTTTTGATTAATATTTATATCCTTAAGGTGCATGGCTTAGTAGTTAGAGTATCAGGTTCACAATCATGAGGTAGCGAGTTTGATTCCTGGACTGGGCTGTGTTGTGTTCTTGAGAAAGACACTTTATTTCACATTGCTCCATTTGACTCAGCTGTAGAAATGAGTTGCAACTTCACTGGTGCCAAGCTGTATTGGCCTTTGCCTTTCTCTTGGATAACATTGGTAGCGTGGAGTGGGGAGGCTAATATGCATGGGAAACTGCTGGTCTTCCATAAACAACCTTGTCCGGACTTGTGCCATGGAGGGGAACTTTCTAGGTGCAATCCCATGACTAGGTGCAATTCATGACCAAAGGGGATCTCTACCCTTTATCTTTTATTTTAGAAGCTTTTTTTCATGTATTATATGTTACATGTGTGTGTGCATGCATGCGTGCGTGTGTAAAAAAGAGGTGATAAGAAACTCTCAAGAGAGTTAAACAGCAGGTCTTCAGAGAAGAAACCCTGCTCAAGCAAATGATTCAGCCCTTAACTTTTTACACTGTAATGGAGCCAGGCCACATCCAGTTCATGATTCTTGGGTGCCCTTCTGCTGACACTTTTTTGATTACTTGGAATTAAACCACTTAGAGATTTCATCTAGTTGTAACTTCTCTCTCTTGACTCAGCTTTTAAACTTAAACTTAAAGAAAAAAATAACATTTGTGTGTGTATAAAAGAAAAGTGAACTGAGAGATAAAGTATATTTTAATGCCTTAAACATTTAATATGCATGGTTATTTTATGAATGTGACATAAAATATTGCCTGCATACTGTTTTGGAGATATTTTTTAATATGCCTGAAATATTCTTTCAAATTCAATTTCAAGAAAAAAACTTAACTTTTAGATATTCATTGCTGTTTCTAATACATTTTTTAAATGACAACAGCCTAAATATTTGAGTAAATTTATATAAATAAATAAATATATTGAATATTTCTCAAATGCTAAGAACAATTTTTTAAAAAATTGTGTGTTTTTGTTACTCAAAAGATATAAATTTTTTCAATTTTTGTAATATATATTAAAGATTTCATATATATGTATGGATGTATATATGTATATGGGCATCTACTGCATGTCAGAAGCATTGTGTTCCTCAAATTCTTACTGTAGCAGGAAATTTAATTTCCTTTTGACATCTACATATCATTGAAGTCAATGAAAAAGAAGTTTCAAGATTACAGAATACATTGCTACAGTAGAATTTTTCAGGAATAACATGGGGGTTTGCACATTCGCGCATGCGCATGCATGTGCACACACACACAAGTAAATGAACAAACAAAAGAAAACAGTATTCAGTATATATTACTCCCTCTATCTATCTCTCTCTCTCTCTCCCTTTGTTTTCTTTTCTTTCCATCTCCCTTATACTTGTCTCTCCCTTTCTCGTCTTCTCTTTCTATTTCCCTTTTCTTGTCTCTACCCCTCTCCTTCATCTCATTTTTTTCTGAAGAACTAATATCAAAAACATCAACATATTCCATGCACATTTCAAGCTTTAAACTAATACCGTGTTCATCATAATTTGTTCTTTCTGTATTGTTTTTTAAATGTTATGACTTGATTCTATATATATTTGTTAATGTCATTAAGGTAACTAGAAATAAGAATTCTAATTCATATATAACTTTTTGTTTCAGCTCACTGGTCCCACTCTAATACTAACATGGATACCAAATACAACATTAAAAAGAAATCCACGTAGCATTGAAAATAGTCCTAACCGTTCTGCTATTTGCAGTCCAAAGTCAAGTCCAAGACGAACTCCAAAACAAGATTATGCCCGTTCAGACAATCTGACCACTCCGTCTCCAAGTGTCTCTCCTCGTAATTCCTTAGCATCAATAGGAAGTGAACAATCTCTATGGATTGAGCAACGTCAAAGATCACGACGAGATGACAGCAGTTTTTGCTCAGAAATTTCAATTGGGTCTCGGGAAGAAATCAGTGACTATGATTCCTACCGAGAAAAATTTGGACCCAGTAATAAATCACAAACGGATTCTGGTCTAGGCACTGATTGGGATCATGCAAGTGGACAATCTGCTCCAAACAATGAGAAGGTAACGTCAAATATACGTATAAGATCTTATAAAGTTGGGGTTAATGTCAATGACTTGACCAAAGAAAACAAGAAGAATATTGATTCTGCTGATTCTTATTCCAAGTCTTCAAAATATGACAGTTCTTCAACTGAAAGTGAAGGCATTACCCCTGAAGAACAGTTGGCAGCAATGCTAAAGAAGAATAAGGTCTATAGAAAATCTCGCGAGTGTCTTGGATCCAATCACTCGCTTAGTATTGAAATGGAAGGAGATAATCTTGTTGTTGTTAAGGAAGATAGCAAGCTTAACCTGAATATTCCAGAAAGTAATAAAAAAAGTGATATTGAAAGTTCCCCATCAACTGACTTTGATCAGACAAGCATTAGCTCTGATTCATCTGACCCAAGTCCCACAGGGGAACATTATCGATTAATGGTTGGTGAACTTCGAAGGAAATGTGCTGAACTCAATGACAGGCTCAATGAATCCATGACAAATGGGAATAATGACTTAATACAAAGTGAGAATGTACCTTCTGCAACACCCAGCCTCAATTCATTTAGCTTAGAAAACCGTTCAGGTGTAGCTGCTGATCCTCCAGTCACCCCACCTCAATCAATAGATCGACTTAACACCAGTGACAATAATATCCAAGACTTGTCGATATCAACACCTGATATTGAAGTCACACGATTCCGTTTATCATCTTCATCCACATCCACATCTGGTCCTGATTCACATCCACCTACTCCTTATTTATCACCAGACCATTCCTTACCCTCTTCACCAAGGCAGCAACAAGATTCATTGTCTGGAAGCAGTTCTTGCTCATTAGCACATAATCTTTCATTCCCAGAAAATTCAGTTTCCTATGTATCAAAGAGGAAAGAAAAACGCAGCCCCAAAGAGCAAATTTGTGGTGTATTCTCCGTTGACCTCGGTATGTACTGTTGAACTTTCTAAAAGTTTTATATTTTGTGTCACAAAGTATTTATGGAAATGCACAAATGCACACTAACAAATATGCATGTATATATATCTACTTACTCGCATACACATATATACACGTATGATATACTTGAAAGTGCATGGCTTAGTGGTTAGAGTATTCAGGTTAGGAGTTTGATTCCCAGTTTATGCTCAGAAATTTCAATTGGGTCTCAGGAAGAATTCAGTGACTATGATTCCTACCAAGAAAAATTTGAACCCATTAATAAATCACAAACGGATTCTGGTCTAGGCACTGATTGGGATCATGCAAGTGGATAATCTGCTCCAAACAATGAGAAGGTAACATCAAATATACGTATAAGATCTTATAAAGTTGTTGCAGTACTCAGATGTTATCTCAGGTCAAGAAACTGCAGTCGGTGGTCTTGCAACAATGTGTACGCATTATGTATATGATGCATAGATGATTATTTTAATTAAATGTTGCCTCAACTGCATATACCAGGTATATATATATATATATATATATATATATATATATATATATATATATATATATATATGGGGGTGGTGAGTATATGCATTTACAATTACAAATGCTTCTAAGAGAAAGAGAGAGAGTAACAGGGAATTTGTGTATTTGCAAAACTAATTGTTAAGATACAAGGTGGAATAACTTTAAAAACAAACAAACAACTAATAACAGAGTCATTTTAACTTAGCTGCATACATCCTATTTAGTAATCAGTGAAGTAATCTAAACTCTAATATCAGACAGATAATCATAGTAATTAATTTAGTATTGGCAAAGCTATGTGTACACATTTTCTTTTCGTATTTTTCATCTAATGGCAGTTGTCTATTTTTAAAAGCATTCTTGAGTAGTTGAAAGATAGAAATCTCTACTCTTTGATAAATAACTTTAATAGCATGTATCAAGATTTATATTTCTGAAAGGTTTACCTCCCACTACTAACAAAAAAAAAAGTGAAATAAAATAAAGACATTCTTAAATAGAATAGTTATGATAAGTTTTTCTTTTGTTGTCCCAAGGCATACTCATTTGGTTTTTAACCAGAGTTTCTTTTCTTTTCTTTACTATATATATATATATATATATATATATATATATATATATATATATATATATATATATATATATATATATATATATATATATATATATATATATATATATATATATATTATATATATATATATATATATATATATATGTATGTATATGTATATGTATATATATATATATATATATATATATATATGTGTGTGTGTGTGTGTGTGTGTGTGTGTGTGCAGGCGTGGCTGTGTGGTAAGAAGCCTGCTTCAAAACCACACGGTTCTGGGTTCAGTCCCACTGTATGGCTCCTTAGGCAAGTGTCCTTCTGCTATAGTCTCAGGCCAATCAGAGCCTTATGAGTGAATTTGGTAAACAAAAAACAAAACAAAGCCTGTCGTGTGTGTGTGTGTGTGTGTGTAAACAATATTTGTACATGACTAGCATTCTTATGAAAATTGAAAAATGTTTATTACATTTTTAGCTTCAGCTCACTTCATCCATGGGTGTGGTTAAGAAGTTTGTTTCTCACTCACACAGCTTTAAGTTCAACCTCACCTTGGGCACGTTTCTTCCACTAAAGCCTTGGGTATGGTAGGAGACATTTGTGAGTGAAAATGGGCAACTGGAAGCTATGGATGACCATCTGATGGTCAGTTTCTTAGCTGGTAGACCTAATCCATCAGCCATTTTAGCACCACTGCTTGGCTCCTAAGTTAGGTGCTTTTCATAGAGTCCAGTCTGGTGCAATGGTTCAGACCACATCTCTGTTTGTGGATATCAAAATCTTCCTCCTTTCCCCTCACCAGTTTAAGGAGACTCTGCAAAAAATTCTTAAGCATTGCTTTACTCTTCTTATGGCTAATCTCTAAAACAAAAATTATTTTAAAGGACAGTTGCCAGGATCAGATAACTGTCCTTTTCACTATCACACACTCACCTCATCCCATCAAATCCTTTAATATTTTCTACCCTAATTATCAAATCTTAAAAAATGTAAGAACCAGTTAGTAACCACACATCTAATGACCATAACTCATAACAAACTCTTGATAACATGAAGAACTACAAATGGAATAAATGAACATCATTCTGCTTATTTTATATACGAGGGGGTACCCAAAAGAAACCAGAATTTTGCAGTGCTATTTTACTCACTTAGTTTTACATGTTTATATGTCCAGACGCGTTTTCCACTGTTTGAATTGGTGCTGGGACTCCTGCAAAGTGGTGCCTTTAATACCTCCATCATTTTTTTTTTCTTCACCTCTTCCACATCTGCAAATTCCATAGCACCATCTTTCATCACCAGTGATGACCGGATCAACTTCCAACTGTTCTTTCAGTTCACAACACGCATTCAGTCGTGACTGCTTTTGATCTTCCGTGAGCAAGCAAGGCACAAATTTTGCTGCACCTCTTCTCATTCACAATTCCTCACTCAAAATTCATTGTTAGGAGCTCCCGGATACACCAGTCATACCAACAAGTTTGTCAGTTGTTCAGTGATGGTCCTCCAAGATCAGTTCATGAATTTTCATTTGTTCGGGTGGTTGACAGTTGCTCTGAACAAGGTTGGTCTTCAAGCAACAAGTGACTATTCCTGAAGTGTAGAAACCACTCATAAACTTGTATTTTGCTCATGGTAGTGTCCTTGTAGGCTAATCTGATTTGCCTTTCAGCCTTCTGACGGTTATATAATTGTTCAATTTAACTGATTATTATTAATCCTGCTCAGTAAAATTATAGCAATCTGAGAAATGATTATTTTGATTGTTAACAGCACCAGATGTGCATTTTCAAACCTTTCAATTTTGGAATAAATAGTGAAACAGGTGTAACCAGCATTTTTCCTTTGTTTTGTATTGCTTTGAGATGACAAGATAAACAAGCAAAGAGACATTTTTCACAATGTTTAATTCAATAAATTATTTTACTGACTCTATAATATTGCCAGCATTAGGCAAGCAACAAAGATTACTGTAGTTTACAACTTGAAATACTCGAAAGGCATTCAGTAATAATGATGCTATCTGATTAGTATGATTATATGTGAAACTGTTTCATATTTGTATTTAATATTCAGAATGTAGCCCCTTAGCCATATTTTTCATATTCTAATCAGCATTACTATAATTCATGCATTCATTCATTCATATATATATATATATACAAGAATAAGGGCAGGGAATCGTCAATTAATAATAGAATTAATAGAATTAATAATTAACAATTTTGCCAAAATTGTTAATTATTAATTCTATTATTAATTGACGATTCCCTGCCCTTATTCTTGTATATTTTATATTTGATATCTCTAAGTTAGATGGTTAAACCGTAATCCCTCCACAAGAGGACATCTTTTCATACGGGACTATTTGTGACGCACAGGGAATAGATTTCTTTGGGGTGAGATGCCTGAACTCACTGGCCGATGAATTCGTAAGTGCCTTTCTTATCGTTGATTTTTGGTGTCGCATGGCCAAAAATTACCGTGAATTTTTTTAGAGACACTTTCAAATTTATCAGAATATTTGGACTGAAGATTGGAATAGTGAAATTTTCATTCGCTTAACCATGAAACGATTTGTATCCAATTAACTAAAGACTTGTTTTGTTTACACTTTTCCCTCCGTTTTTTTTGTTCTATGTGTGCCATAAATATCGCCATCCGTTTAGAGAAAAATTTGTAGTTTAGAATCAGTAGTTCTTTGACTGCTATTTCTAAATTTTCAGTATGTTGGAGAAGCAACTCAATGCTAATCCCTGTATATTTATAATGATAAATGGTTTTACCGATAAAGGTTTTTTCATACTGAACTACTTGGCAAAATTGTTAATTATTAATTCTATTATTAATTGACGATTCCCTGCCCTTATTCTTGTATATTTTATATTTGATATCTCTAAGTTAGACGGTTAAACCGTAATCCCTCCACAAGAAGACATCTTTTCATACGGGACTATTTGTGACGCACATGGAATAGATTTCTTTGGGGTGGGATGCCTGAACTCACTAGCCGATGAATTCGTAAGTGCCTTTCTTATCGTTGATTTTTGGTGTCGCATGGCCAAAAATTACCGTGAATTTTTTTTAGAGACACTTTCAAATTTATCAGAATATTTGGACTGAAGATTGGAATAGTGAAATTTTCATTCGCTTAACCATGAAACGATTCGTATCCAATTAACTAAAGACTTGTTTTGTTTACGCTTTTCCCTCCGGTTTTTTGGTTCTATGTGTGCCATAAATATCGCCATCCGTTTAGAGAAAAATTTGTAGTTTAGAATCAGTAGTTCTTTGACTGCTATTTCTAAATTTTCAGTATGTTGGAGAAGCAACTCAATGCTAATCCCTGTATATTTATAATGATATATATATATATAGATAGATATAGATATAGATATGTATATTATATATTTTTTTCTCTCCTTGTTTCTCTCTTTGTTTCTTTCTGTGTTCCTTTCTGTTGAAGAGCATAGGCTCGAAACGTTAAAGACTTTCTCTATTCCCGAGCATTATACTAATACATCCATTTGTTGTTTACACCACCTGTCTTCGTCTGTTGTTTTTTCGTGAATTCTCCCTATAGATATGTATGTATATGGAGATGAAACCCAGGGTAACTCCATACGCCAGCCATAACTATCTTTATTTAATTATACACACACACTCACACTCACACACATTCACACACACACACACACACACACACACACACACACACACGAACATACACACACATATATATGTATATTATATCACTGTAGCACTCTGACTATCAAATGTTGATACACACCACTGTTCACAATGTACTTCCTCGCATTATTGCAGCTTTCAAATAATGCCACCCTGCTGGCATATATATATATATTTATATATATATATATATATATATATATATATATATATATATATATATATATATATATATATACATACATATACATGCATACATACATACATACATACATCATCATCATCGTTTAACGTCCGCTTTCCATGCTAGCATGGGTTGGACGATTTGACTGAGGGCTGGTGAAACCGGATGGCAACACCAGGCTCCAATCTAATTTGGCAGAGTTTCTACAGCTGGATGCCCTTCCTAACGCCAACCACTCAGAGAGTGTAGCATACGTATATATATATATATATATATACTGATCATTTGCCAACTCAGTAGAATATGTTTTGCTGAAAAGATCTAATAAGACCAAAGCATATCCATTGCTTTCACCAGTTGGCTTTACAGATTCACTCATCTTTTACTTGTTTCATTCATTTGACTGCAGCCATATTGGAGCACTATGTTGAAGGATTTTAATCAAATAAATCAACTCCAGCATTTATTCTTTTAAAGCCTAGTACGTACTCTATCGGTGTATTTTGCTGAATTGCTAAGTTACAGGGACATAAACAAACTGATACTGGTTGTCAAGCAATGGTGGGGAGGACAAATGCAACAACAAATATACTCTCTCGCTTTCTCTCTCTCTCTCTCTCTCTCTCTCTCTCTCACCCATACACACACACACACACACACACATGTACACACACACACACACTCATGTGCGTGCACACACACATATATGATGGCCTTCTTTCAGTTTCCATCCACCAGATCCATTCATAAGGCTTCGTTCAGCCCAGGACTATGGTAGAAGACACTTGCTGTGGGACTGAACCCTGAACCATGTAGCTGGAAAGCAAATTCATACCACACAGCCTGGTTCTATTTTACTGACTTTTGAGTAAAAGTCAAAACCAGAAGGTTTTGAGCATATGAACATTGAGAGACTGAATATTGCTAGGAATTTAGTTCACAGCTCTTTTAATAGTAGTAATAGTTATATAATAATTAGAACTATTATTTCTATAATTATTATTACATTTCTTTATTCTTTTAGTTTTAGTTGAATGCCAATGATTATATATAATTTTTATATGATTGAGAGTAAATTACAAAATTATTTCACCTTACTTTTATTTGGCCTTTAACTCACATCTGTAACACTTCTCTTGGTAATCATATATGGCTGTTTAGTAGTTTGCTTGTTCACACTCAGAATAAGTGACTTCAGGAAGAAATTTCAGAAGCATAGCTGCAAATAAGTTGAATAGACAACTTAGATTTCAACTGTTCCCTTTCACGCCTGGTTTCTTCAGTAGCTACCAGTACATATTCCTATTGTACACATTATGAAATTCCTTCCAATGTACACTATAACTAAATAGTGTGCATACATATTATACTATGACAAGCTATCATCCTTTTTCTACTACCTCCACAGTGGTATTAATGCCCACCTAGGAGAGCTGCTTTGTATGCATCATCATCATCATCGTTTAACATCTGCTTTCCATGCTAGCATGGGTTGGACGATTTGACTGAGGACTGGTGGACCAGGTGGCTACACCAGGCTCCAATCTGATTTGGCAGAGTTTCTACAGCTGGATGCTCTTCCTAATGCCAACCACTCTGAGAGTGTAGTGGGTGCTTTTACGTGCCACCAGCACGAAGGCCAGTCAGGCGGTACTGGCAACGGCCACGCTCAAAATGGTGTATTTTACGTGCCACCAGCACGAAGGCCAGTCAGGCGGTACTGGCAACGGCCACGCTCAAAATGGTGTATTTTACATGCCACCTGCACAGTGGAGCCAGTCCACCAGTACTGGCAACGATCTCACTCAAATGTCTTTTCACGTGCCAGGAAGGTGACCGTGCCACTGGCACAAGTGCCTCTTCCCACTTTGTTTTCATTGTCACTAAATAACTTCATTCTTTGATGCACTGTGATATGGTATACGTTGGCTTATCCATTGATGGTATATTACTGTCTGTGAGAACTGAGGTAAACTGCAGAAACAAAAATTGGAGTTTTTCACAACATCCTTGCTGATATTGAACATTACAAGTACATATTTGAAGCAGAGACAAGAAAGACAATCAATGATGGGATTCAAACAACATATATATTACTTGTCAGGCAATTGTATTATCAACTAGCAGAAATACCCGGCTTTGCCCGGGTTAAAGAGAATAATGAAATCTAAAAACGCTGTCTAGACTACGCAACCCTCAACTGTTAGTAGCTACGATACCATATTTCTACATTAATAACTCTCCAATCCATGCCAGCATGGAACATAGACATTAAGTGGAATGCCAGTCTCTCATCTAGGAGGGCCTTGAAATCAATATTGCCAACTGGGGACTATGTGTGTCGTAGTGATAATAAAAAGACCCAAAGGAGGTCTGCAACGAAATAATTTTACTCAACACTTTACAAGTGAATCAGTGGAGGCAAAGATGCGTCTCATTTACGTGACAATTTATGCACCACATTGCAGAAATCACAATGAAAGTATATCTGAAAGGGTAGTCTTACACTGTTGTACCGTTGAATTACAAATAATGCTCATCTGTTATGTTCGGGTTAAAATTTCATCAACATCAAAAATATATGAATTTTCATGGGAGTTATGGCCGTTATACATAGAATATAATTTCCAAATTTCATAAAGATCCGTTCAGTACTTTTGACGTAGTTTTGGATAAGAAAACAAATGACTAATGTGTGTGTTTGTGTGCATGTGTTTGTGTGTGATGGGTGTATATATGTATAGATATCTATGCATGTATATATATGTATATATGTGTACATATTACATGTACATCTATATATATATATACGTCTACACATGTGTATACATATACATGTATGCATATAGATCTATATCTATATATATATATCTATGTATATACGTGTACATATACATGTATATGTATACATATACATCTCTTTCTCTCTCTTTCTCTCTTTCTCTCTCTCTGAAAGTATCGAAATGTGATTGTTTCAGTTAGTGGAATAACGTGTACATATACATCTATATGTATACATATACATCTCTCTCTCTCTTTCTCTCTTTCTCTCTTTCTCTCTTTCTCTCTCTCTCTCTCTCTTTCTCTCTTTCTCTCTCTCTCTCTCTCTTTCTCTCTTTCTCTCTCTCTCTGAAAGTATCTGTCATTACAGTATCGAAATGTGATTGTTTCAGTTAGTAGAATAGTTTCATTTTTAAAGTGAAAGTATTTGACATTAGTGTTTTTGTTTCACTTTTGACACGTAATACTTAAATAGTGGAGGAGATATTATGTTGCTGTGGGCTCGAACTCTGGAAGAAGTTAAAATTTTTTTTTGACTAAAACACAACTGGAACCCTAAGTAAGGCATCTGTAAAATTTGAATGAAATTGGTTGCGTAGTTCTCGAGTTTTGGGGATTCACACAGACAGACAGACAGACAGACAGACACACATTCTCATTTTTATATATATAGATTACAGTCTACCTGTTATCCCATCTCTTCAAATTAGGTATTATAACTTGTTTCTGTTATTTTAACTGTACTATTTTTTTCTATCTCCACAAAGTAATTTGTAAGTCACTTAATATTAGCAGAAGAATTTAGTGTTTAATGTAGGGACATGTACTAACCTCAGTTCACAATATTGTAATTATTCCTAAAAAATCAAATTATAACAGGCATTACTTATTTTAGAGATATCTATTTTGAATAGTCTATTACAGATGGTTTCTGAAGCCCTTACCAGCCTCAATTACTAAGCACATAGTTATGATTTTACATATAACTCTTGATAACTTATAGTATCATAGATATACAAGTATATGAATATATAAGGATATGATAAAATATATGATTGGCATGTAAAAAGCACCATTTGAACGTTGGGCCTCATGGAACCGGTAGCATGTAAAAAGCACCCACTACACTCTCAAAGTGGTTGGCATTAGGAAGGGTGTCCAGCCACAGAAACCTTGCCAAATCAGATTGGAACCTGGTGCTGCCCCCAGCTTACCAGCTTTCAATCAAGCCATCCAACCCATGCCAGTTTGGAAAGTGAATGTTAAACGATGATGATGAATAATGGTTTATAATATTACAACTAAATACCACAAGGTATTTTGCCTGACACTGTTAATTCTATACACACACATGCATGCACATGTGCGCACACACCCATACACACACATACATGCACGTGTGCGTGCACACTCATACATACACACATCTTATGGTTTGTGGTTTTCCCAGCTTTATGGCAACCCCTTTAGTGCTGGTAGCACAAAAATGCACCCAGTACACAGTACATGTTGGAAAGTGGTTGGCATTAGGAAAGGCATCCAGCTGTAGAAACCATGCCAAAGCTGACATTAGAGCATAATGCAGTCTTTGGACCCATTGGATCCTGTCAAAGTATTCACCTCATGCCAGCATAGAACATAGACATTAAAGGATGATAATGATGGAGGGCATAAACTTGAAGGGAGGATTGTAGTCAATGTAATCAACCCAAATGCTTGTCTGATACTTGCATTATTCACCCCTGAAGGATGAGAACCTAAAATGCTGTATAATAATATGCTATTAGTATTAAGATTTATAAAGAACAGATGTATTAAATATTAATTTTTAACATTGGCTTAAGGCCACAAATTTTAAGATGCACAATCAATTTAAGTAACCACATTCGTTGGCTGGTACTTATTTTATTAAAGCCAAAAGAATGAAAAACAAAACTGAATATAAAGGGAGTAAATAAATAATGCAAAAACATTTTTGCCTGTTGTTCTACAGAATTTGCCATCCGCTGCCCTTTTAATTGCTATCAATAAGGAAAGCAGCAAGCTGGTAGAATGAAATAGGAGGTAGAATTAAATGATGTCATACATTTTTGGTCAAATTGGTAAGGCTTCAAACAAAATACTTACACTATTCAGTTACATTTTGGTCAGTAAGAGTAGCTTAACCTCAGTTCAATATAGCTTTAGATAATTGTGGATATTATATAAATATAGATTATATATTGTCTAAATCCCACTTAAAGGTTATTATCAAAATAACAATGTCACAGCTAAATAATTATTCTTTAGTTTAAACAGTGTAACTTTGTGTAGCCTCTAAATGAAACATCAAAAGCATGAAATATAAAATAAAGAAATGTTTACAGCTTTAAACGAATTACTGAACTGTTGCTTTTCAAGTAAAATATCCTAAAGATTTCCAGATTGAGTGCCATAATAAATCTATTTTGTTTCCCCAATATAGTGTCTTTCTAAGGCATATATTATAATAGACTAAAGTAAAGGACACATGTAAAAAAAACTATTGAATAAAGAATAATTAAATAGCTTTTAGTATTTATTACTTTCAATAAGCACAAACCTGACAACAATTTCACTATATTAAGAAGATTTCTTGTCAAGAAAATTTTGACAACAAAATGTTTTTAATTATATATTAGCAACAGAGACAGTATTGATACTGAGAGGTAATATTTATCCAGCACCTGTTCGGGCACGGTTATTCTATATATTGCTGGTGGAGAGATGAGTCACTGCTATCTCTAGCGGTCGAGCATCCATCATTGTCAAAACTAAGGAAGGTCAAAATCATGTGATGTAGTAGTCTCAGTGCTGAAGGTGGTAGAGATTTATCTCCCCACTAGCAATATAAACAAGAGTGCATTTTGCGCCAAAAGCCAATATGAGAGTTTCTTTCATGGTGCCTCCCACAATATAGTTTGTTCTAACAGAACATCCACATTTAAGTGGGAATAAATATTACTTTTTTTTTAATTATGTTCTCTGGTATGTTGAGTTAAATGCCAGCTGTACAACGTATTCCTGGTTTGAGGGATAATAGCCTGATATTGTATCCGTTTTACATCACTTCACATTGTAAATTCATTTCCCACCCAGGTCAACATTCATCTTCCACAGATCAATAAAATATATGCTGAGATTGATATAATTAACTCTACCTTAGAAGATAATGCTCCAGCATGGCCACAGTTGAATGATGAACCCAATATAATAAGAAAAATTAATTTGTATTGAAACAGTACTAAATTTCAACACCCAGCAAATTGAGAAAACTATGATCTGTGGTATGATTAGGGGTTTCTTAGAATCTTTAGTAACTCTTAAACATTTAATTAGGAGGAATGTATATAACTTAATTGATTTTTTTTTTTTTTTGTCTCTGGGGTAGGAGTGAATGTTTGTGTAGCATATTTGGATAAAAACAGTATTAATGAAGTTCCTGGTATGTATTTTGGCAGCCATAAATATAACCATGGGGAAAATGTACGGAGTGCTTAAACATGTGTGTCTGTATAAATATGTGTGACTGCATGCATAATTGTATGCATATATATATATATATATGCAACAGGCTTCTTTCAATTTCCATCTACCAGACTACAAGATCTACTCAGAGCTTTGGTTGAATTGAGCCTGCAGAAGGAAACACTTGCCTAAAGTGCCATGCAGTCAGAAGTGAAAAGTCTTAACCAAACAGCCATGCCTGCACTCACACAAACACACATGCACACACACACACATGTATATATAAAATGTTGTAAAATAAATATTTACATGCATAAAGATAAAGGATATTTACCAAATAAAATTTGCAATACATGTGTTGAGTCTAGCATAATTTTGCTGATGGAAACTTTCAAGTTTTGACATTGATGGCTTATTCAAACTGAAGTAATTTGAATGTCACTATTGGGGTAACTTCAAAGTCACTACCAACAAAATTATATAATATATACTGTAAATCCTTGAGTATAATCCGCACTTTTTTCCCAAAATTTAAAGGTCAAACTTTCTAGTGTGTACTATATATGAGGTTAAAAATGAAAAATATTTTCTAAGCAAAATTTTCTAAGTGATAAATATGTAAAGGCAATTTACTTAATATTTATTTTTCACTGACGTTATTACTGTTATTTCTTTATTTTCTGCAAACAAAGTGCACAAAAAAGCTACATGTTTGCATTATGTTATATATACAAGAATAATAAAGGATGTTACCGTATATACGTTTACAAACCAAAGACTTTATATAGACCTCCTTGACTCAAGTTAGAGAAGGGGTGCGTATTATACACAATGTTTAGGTTTTTCAGAGGTACAGCCCCCAAAAAATCCCCTGCGTATTATACTCAAGGGCGGACTATACTTGAGGATTTACGGTAGATAGTTAGATTTCATACATTCCTTTCTGTTGAAATGTAATGTTATCATGGTTAATTTTCTTCTGTTACAAATAAAGAAATCAGTATTGTTTGATATGAGCCAACTTCGTTTGTAATAATGATCTTTATACTTGTAAACATTCCCATCATTTTGTGAGGATCATGATTAAAACTTACAACATCTGATATAAGGAAATTAATTTAAAAATTGAAAATATTTCCAGGAATTTATTTTTTGATGTTTTTGTTATAAATTTTCTAATATAGTTATCTTTTGTTTACAGCACAAATGCGTTCTCTGCGGCTGTTTTATAACGATCGAGAGTGTACGCGGGGTCAAGTTGTCATTGCAAGCCGAGAAAGCCAGTATAAAATTTTACATTTCCATCACAGTGGACTTGACAAGTTAGCTTCAATATTTGAAGAGTGGAACCTGTTTGCAAATGCAAGAGAAAGGGTACAGAACCACATAAGTCTTCTTATCTCTTGATTTTTCTTGTTTTAATTGCTGGTTTTACACGTTATTTAGCTGTTATTTTTAGCATACCTCAGTGACAAAAAGAAATAAGTAAACAAATAGTTTTAAGCATTCAATATGCATTTAATGTAAATGCAATGAACAATACGTTACATGCAATAAACACATTACAATTTTTCCCCACAAATGGTTTCAATACAGTTTTAACAGAAAAATTTGGAAGAATTAGATGAAAGTTCTCTAGTAATTTTCTTTCATGTAAATAAATGTTTATGTTAATTTTGAAATTTGCCAGCAAAATCTTATAAAATGACAATGTTCTAAAAGATGTACACATTTATATGTTATATATGAAAATAAATGAGTGAACAAAATATGCTTCAAAAACAAACATTTAAGCATGCAATAAGTAACACATTACAAAATAGTTTTAAAATTAAAAATGAAAGTTAGAAATACATTCAATTAATTTCTCAAATCACAATTTTTGTATCTCCTGCACCTCATAAATTCACAGAGATATGAATCTACCATAGAATGGTGAGTGCCACAGTGTCGTTTATTACTCGCTTTACAGAGGCCCACATCATCTCCACTTGTTGAGTGTGAGTACCATCTTTCGGGTTAACAAAAAAAAGAAAGAGTAAACAACATGTTTTTTGTAGTTTTAAGCATTCAATATGCATTTAATGCGATAGCACAAACTTAAAAGATTTATCTAAAAACAAAATAGCACATTACAAATTAAATACTTTTAAAAAAACATTCATTGAAAGCAAAAGTTAAATATGCATTCAATCAATTTCTCAAACAAATCACAATTTTCATATCTCCTGCGCTACATAAATTCACATGTTCAATTGCCATCAGATAGGTAAAACAAGTGGTTTCAATGTATTTATCAACATGTGCTTTCTCACAGACGAAAGTGTTCTCATGTTCTGCTTGTTACTATGGCAACAGGCATGACTGTGTCTGTGGCTTACAATTGGCTAAAATTACCAAAATTTTCAAACTTTAATTGCTAATAACTCTTTATTTATTGATTTATAGTGAAAATGATTTTCAATTCATTAGCCAATAAAAGAGTATCATTACACTAAATATGAAATTAACTTCAACTGATTCGATGCTGGCAGCCAAACTGACTAGATCTGATATTTCTAATCTTTGTAATCTTTATCATTGATATTTTGAAATTATAAATTGTTTGCAGCGTAAAGATGAATCGCCTTATCGCCAGTTTCTGATTGTCCAGCCTACATTAATGGACAGTCAGTGCCATCCAGAAGAAGGTGTCTATGGTTTAGTTACAGAAGAAATTTGGCAGCAACATATGAATATTGATGGTCAAATAGAAGATGATTTTCAGCTTAGAAAGGTAATTCTCTCCCTTCCTTTCTAACATATTCTCATTGCCGTCATCATTAATTTATCTCCATCATCATTATCATCTTCATTTTTATCATAATTTTGGTCTTAATGTCCAGTTTTCCATGCTGTCATGAGTTATATGGGTCTCTAATACATATTTTTCTATTCAGCCTCTGTCATAAATCATCTTTATTTTCAGGTTTCATCTAAAACTTCATCTCAAATTTTCCTTAGTCCACTCCTACTTTAGTTTAGATAAGTGGTGTATACATTTGAATATACTTTTACATTAATTTATCCATTCTTCAAAATATCTGGGTAAATAAGAATAATGATGAGTTTGTACTTTCAGGGCTTTCATGGAGTCTAAGAAAAACATTTAATATATAATTACCTCAGTTTACTTAGGATACAAGGAGCCAACATATATTACAATGGCATAGCATCCTATCCAAAGTTTTGGGAAAGGAACAGCTGACTACAGTTAATTTCCATTGTCAATTTACACCTTGTAATAAGCATATGATGTTAAATATCCACACCAATGCATTTTTCTTGCATACATCAGCTAATGCTATTGTTACCAAATCACTTCTCCAGTTAATTTTCTTTACTATGCCTTATGAGTTAACATTACACATCTGACAGTTCTGACTTAACTTATTTATTGCTGTACCTCGGCAGCAAATATCTACTTACAATGATTTCAAAAAATGTATGATTGTCTGTGTAACAGCATCTCCTAACCACTTTGATATGAACTTATCTGAGACAAAATCTCTTATTTTAAACTGTTCATAATTAAATTAAAACTCCCTTTCATTATGTTATGTAAGACCCTTTGTAACATTTATATTACTGCCATGAATTTTCAAATCTACATTCTCGTTATTTTTATTAATTTTTCCTCCTTATTCTATTAATTATACTTGTGTATTCGTGCAACAATTTTGTTAATATTAATTACTTGTAACACACATTATTTTCCTTTCTTTTTGCTAGGCAATATTCTTTGGTGGTGTTGAAGCTAATTTAAGACATGAAGCATGGCCTTTCTTATTACATTATTATCCTTTTGATTCTACATTTTTGGATCGTGAACATATAAGAAATGACAAATTTATTCAGTATCAAGATATACGTAAACTCAGGTATATATATATGTGTGTGTGTGTGTGTGTGTCTATTAAAACCTCCTCCTTTCATTGTGCTATGTAAAACCCTTTTTGATAAGTTATATTCCAAACTGCAACTTAGCTACGACAAAATTACTTTACTAAATTCTTCCAGAACTTTTTATTAAATCTGTCAGTAAGCGATTTATTTTGCCAACATCCTATGTATAAGATATTTTAAAGGGTGTTAATTACATTGATTCATGACAGAAGCTTAAATAAATCAGATTTATCAATATAGCATCAATAAAAAGAAAAGCAATGCACAAATCATTTAGTACTTATGTTATTGTTTTTGTTTGGTAATGGGATTTTAATTCAATGTAATGTATATCTGCTTTCCATGCTGGCATGGGTTGGACGGTTTGACTGAGGGCTGGCGTACCAGAAGGCTGCACCAGGTTCCAATCTAATCTGGCAAGGTTTCTACAGCTGGATGCCCTTCCTAATGCCAAAAATATGGGATTTAAATGGTTATTTTAACAGAGATAAGAAATAATAGAATTGATAATGTGCATGATAGCAATATGGTGCTGCAACATGGTAGCAATATGATGTCCAAACTGATTTCCCTTTCAAGTTGAATAAAAAAAATATATCCTAGATTAACTAAAGGGAATAAAGTCACCATGTCATGGAGTGTTGTTTGATTGTATATTTGATGTAGCTTTTATAGTAAAGAATGAAATTTTTCACACACTTAGTCTAACCGAACAGATTCCCTTTAATGAGAGCTCCCCTGTTCAATTGAAAATTTCCCATTAAATGGAATCTATTCAGTTGCAGTAACCATTAGAAATAGCAGTTGATTCTCCTTTAAATCACACCTTATTACATATCAGAAAAGAAGCATGTATTGAATAATCTAGTCCAGGATGCACAGTGTGTGCTTAGAAAAAAAATTAGATGATTGCATTTGGAATGTCTTTAATCTTAGGTGGTCTGCTTGATCAGGACTAATTTGGGGCTCAACAAGTAATTAATATTACAGCTGAAATAAGGTGGCGAGCTGGCAGAATCATTAGCATGCAGGGCAGAATCATTAGCATGCAGGGCAGAGTTCTTAACAGCATTTTGTCTGTCTTTAAGTTCTGAGTTCAAATTCCACTAAGGTTGACTTTGCTTTCAGCCATTCAAGGCCAATAAAATAAATACCAGATGAGCACTGGAATCAATGTAATCAACTTACCACCCCCCTGAAATTGCTGGCCTTGTGCCAAAATTTGAAACCAATATTACTATTGAGAGATGTTTTTTTTCAAAAGTGTTTTATTTGGTTACATTTGGTTTTCAAACAAATAAAAATATATCGATATTTTATCCAATATCGTTTTTTTTTTATTTCAGAGAAACAATGAGTGAAGAGGAATACCGTGACTTCTGGCGAAATATCCAATGTACCGTTGAAAAAGATGTTGTTCGAACTGATCGTAGTCATCCTTATTTCAAGGGAGAAAATAATCCAAATATTGAGGTCTTAAAGTGAGTTGTTTTATTTCCTAAAATATAAATTCTTTTTTGGTTTCAAATGTCATTGTATTTTATGGCAGTATGTCAGAAATTCTATGTACAATGGAAACTTCATCCATTGTTTTTGTTTTGATTTTTCTACAGATGAAAGGGACAAGTTATGATATAGTAATAACATAAACAGTGAGCCTCAAAGAAGATGATATATCATCATCATCATCATCATTATCATTATTATTCTTATTATTATTATTAGACAATACAAACAGCGCAATGAAATTACAATGGATATTTTATTGGTTGAACGATATTTTGACAGCTTGCCTGTCTTTGTTGAGTTCAAAATGAAAAGTGATACATAGAAATTCAAAATTATAGAAATTCAAATTCAAAATTTGTACGAGGGCAACCAGTATTCCCACGTTGATGGAATGACATCATCAGTTTTCAATTTTCAAGTTTACAACTGGCAAAAAGAAAAAAAAGAAAAGGAAAAAGAAGAAGAATATTTAATGGAACGGTTTTGTGTAAATATGATGAAATTCTCCTGTTACTTTATTCATCCCTTCAGGGTGTGATGTTAATAGCTCACAAGCATATTTCTCCTCATGCATTTTGAGGACTGACAGTATAACAGATTCTGAATATTTTCAGTGGGCACAGATATGATGTCAGGCTCAATAACAGCAGTTCGACAGAACTTGCCAAACATTTTACATTAGACCAGTTGCAATTTTGAAAAGGACTTGAAAGTGCATATTCTCGGAAAATATTCTGAATCTGCTACACTGTCAGTCCTCAAAATGCATGAGGAGAAATATGTTTGTGAGCTATGAACATCACACCCTGAAGGGATGAATAAAATGACAAGAGAATTTCACCATATTTACACAAAACTGTTTCATTAAATAGTCTTCTTTTTCCTTTTCTTTTTTCTTTTCTTTTCTTTTTTCTCTTTTTTCTTTCTTTTTCTTTTTGCCAGTTGTAAACTTGAAAATTGAAAATTGATGATGTCATTTCATCAATGTGGGAACGCTGGTCACCCTCATTGAAATTTTGAATTTGAATTTCTATGTATCACTTTTCATTTTGAACTCGACAGGCAAAATGTCAAAATATCATTCAACCAATAAAATATCTATTACAATCACATCACGCTCTTCATATTGTTTATTTAGCTTTGTGAAGAGTTATGTCAATCTTTTTAAAATATTATTATTATTATTATTATTATTATTATTATTAAGGTGGTGAGCTGGCAGAATCATTAGCACACCAAGCAAAATGCTTCACGTTCCGAGTTCAAATTCTGCCGAGCTTGACTTTGCCTTTCCATCCTTTCAGGGTCAATAAATTAAGTACCAGTGAAACACTGGAGTTGATGTAATAGATTAGTCCTCTCCTTCCAAAAATAGGGCCTTGTGCTTTTAGTAGAAAGGATTATTATTATCATTGTTATTATTATTTCAAAATTTTTTATATCTCATCCTTATGATGGAATTTAAGTGGGTTTACTCTTGAATAGTGGAGGCGCAATGGCCCAGTGGTTAGGGCAGCGGACTCGCGGTCATAGGATCGCGGTTTCGATTCCCAGACCAGGCGTTGTGAGTGTTTATTGAGCGATAACACCTAAAGCTCCACGAGGCTCCGGCAGGGGATGGTGGCGAACCCTACTGTACTCTTTCACCACAACTTTCTCTCACTCTTACTTCCTGTTTCTGTTGTGCTTGTAATTCAAAGGGTCAGCCTTGTCACACTGTGTCACGCTGAATATCCCTGAGAACTACGTTAAGGGTACACGTGTCTGTGGAGTGCTCAGCCACTTGCACGTTAATTTCACGAGAAGGCTATTCCGTTGATCGGATCAACTGGAACCTTCGACGTCGTAAGCGACAGAGTGCCAACAACAACAATAGAGGCTGTGTGGTAAGAAGCTTGCTTCCCAACTACATGGTTCCAGGTTCAGTCCCTCTGCATGGCAAGTGTCTTCTACTGTAGCTTCAGGCCAACCAAAGCCCTGTGAGTGGATTCGATAGACAGAAACGGAAAGAAGCCTGTCATGTGTGTGTGTGTGTGTATCTATGTGTGTGTGTCTGTGTTTGTCCCCCCATCACACCTTGACAACCAGTGTTGGTGTATTTACATCACCATAACTTAGTGGTTTGGCAAAAGAGACCAATAAAATAAGTACCAGCTTTAAAAAAAATAAGTACTAGGGTCGATCTATTCAGCTAAAAGTTATTCAAGGCAGTGCCCCAGCATGGCCACATTCTAAAGACTGAAACAAGCAAAAGGTAAAAAGTAAAATATGACATACAGAAAAGGTAGATATGCTCATCACACTTTCCATTAATGATAAAGATAGTGATTTCTTTTGAATTAATGTAAACACTATTAATAATTATATGGTACAATCATTAAGACTCTGAAGAAAATAGTTATTGTCTGTATTGACAGCAATTAGTCTAAAGGAATTCCTAGAAGCATTTGATCATTCAGTTGCCATGAAGAGTGAAAAATTAATGGCTTTTAAGGAAGAGAAAGAAAGAAAAGAGGCCTAAGGAAGAGAGAGAAAGAGAAGAGAGGTCTAAGAAAGTGAGAGAAAGAGAAGAGAGGTCTAAGAAAGTGAGAGAAAGAGAAGAGAGGTCTAAGAAAGTGAGAGAAAGAGAAGAGAGGTCTAAGAAAGTGAGAGAAAGTAATGTTGTTATTTTTGTTGCAAACTAGTGAAGAAGTTATAATAATTTTATCTATTGTAATATGCAGAACAATTTTATTTATTTCATTCTTACTTCTTTTCCCCCCTTAGTGTTTATGGATTCCATATATTAACGGTATTTTATGTATCTTTCTTCAGAAATATTTTACTGAATTATGCCATTGCTAATCCCCGTATGGGCTACACACAAGGCATGAGTGATTTACTGGCTCCTGTTTTGGCAGAGATTCAACATGAAGTTGATGCCTATTGGTGTTTTGTTGGATTAATGCAACGGACCATTTTTGTTAGCTCACCAAAAGATTGTGATATGGATAGACAGTTGGTAAGTTTGTCTGAATATTTTAGTTTTTTTCATAAATTATTTTATTAATTATCAATTAATTATTTATCAACCTTATTGTTACTCTCATTAAGTGGTTGATGGTAAAATCCGTAAAACAGTGAACAAAATGTTTTGTAGTATCTAGTTACATCACTTTAAGCTCTATGTTGAAATCCTGCCTGAGTCATTTTTGTCTTTTGGCACTCCTGGGAGTTGACAGAATAAAATAACAAGATTTGGAACTAATCAATCTAATACAATCAACATCATCATCATCATCATCTTCATATCAATATCCACTTTTCCATGCTTGTATGGGTCAGACAGAATTTGTTGAGGTGGATTTCCTACAGCCAGGTGCCCTTCCTGTTACCAACCCTCATCAGTTCCCAAGTACAGTAAATTTCCCCCTGACCAGATATATTTTCATGGAAGGTTGAAAATGATGAACATTACTTGCATGACCATGACACTTGTTTTATAACTACTATGCAGTGTCATAGTAAGAACATGGTAACATGCGCATGCACACATACACACACACACACACACACACTTACACACACTCATTCAATCATACATACATATGTGCGTGTGTGTATGTATACACACACACACACATATATATACACACACACTCAACAGGCTTCTTTCAGTTTCCCTCTACCAAATACATTGACAATATTTGTTTGGCCCAAAGCTATAGTAGATGACACTTACCCAAGGTGCCACACAGTGGGACTGAACCCAAAACCATGTGGTTGGGAAGAAAATGTCTTGCCACATAGCCATACCTGCACCTCCCAACCTAAAATTTGCACCTGTCCCAAAATTATAAACTACTATTGTTATTACCATTTCATTTCATTTCATTTCATTTCATTTCAGAATTATCTGCGTGAGCTATTACACCTAATGCAGCCTTCTTTCTATGAACACCTTGAAAAACTCGGAACTGATGCCATGGAACTACTCTTCTGCCATCGGTTAATAATTTTTTTTGTTGTTTTATTGTTTCCTTATGTTTTCTTTTTCTTTTGTGATTCAAATGGTCTTAAAAATGCAAAATGTGATCATTTTATTTTCCCTTACAATGATTGTACAATGTTGTAGAGTAAACTTGAATACCTGATTTGGGATTTTACTTAGAAAATAAACCAAAGCAGAAATCTATGTTCTACAACACAAAAAATATCAGTTGAGTATTTCAGTAAAAAAACTTCTTCAATGATATAGTAATCTATAAATAGAAAACTGTTGTAGAAATCAGCTGCCTATGAACACCTTGATCAAAATCAAATGAGAACATTTATGAACATTATTAACTCTAAGCTTACATTTTCTATATTCTGATTATAGATCTAATTTTGAATCTATAATTATGATTGCATTTGGTTATATTAGCAAATTTTTAAATTACAATCTTCTTTAGCATTCAGATTATTCTATCAAATGTAATGCTCATTTATTCACATTATTTTTAATTAACCATGCATTATCTTGTAGCTTTGAGATTTTGATGATGTGATAGTTCACTTTTAAAATGACATTGTATGGTAGGTGTGAGAAACTAGATGTGGCTGGTCTCAACATAAAACAACTAGAATATTTTAACTGGATATGGCTGGTTTAAATGCTAAAGGATTAATAGCATAAGTTCTTTAACATTAAAAAAAAAAAAACAGGACAATAAAATTATGCAGCATTTTCCTAAGTTTCATTTGTAGTTCTCAGAGTTTTTATAGTTGTTAAAATTTCAATAAGGAAGTCTTTCTTAGCAGCTAAAACTTGACTTTTCCTTGAAAAAAAAATCTATAAAATTTTCATTATACAAACTGATGGGAAAATATTAGTTTTATTAATTCTAAAAATTTATACAAAAGCAAAGTATTTGTCAATGACTCAATAACCCATTAAGGTTATCTAGGGCATTTCCATATTCTTTTTTATACATAGAAAAATGTGCTTCCAGTCATTGTGTTTATTAATCCCTAAGATTTAATCGTACACAAAATAAGGTTTGTATTTTACTATAGATTAAAAACAAAACAGACAAGCAAAACCCTTTGGAAATTTTTATGAGTTGCTGTCACCTTCAAATATTACTTTACCTTCATGAAGTAAGCCAAGTGCAAGTCAACTCTGCAGTGTGTCTACTTTTCCAAGATTATCTCTAGCCAAAAATCAGAGACACTGAGAATAAATGAACTGAAATAGTTCAACTAGGAATTAAACTAAATTACCTGATGCTACACCACTAATCTAACTAGTATTCCGTCACTTACTACAATAAGAGTTCCAGTTGATCCGATCAATGGAACAGCCTGCTTGTGAAATTAATATGCACATGGCTAAGCACTCCACAGTCATGTACACCCTTTAATGTAGTTCTCAGGGAAATTCAGCATGACACAGGCTGGCCCTTTAAAATACAGGTAATACTCATTTTTGCCAGCTGAATGGATGTGAAATAAAGTGCCTTGCTCAAGGACACAATGTGTCGCTGGAAATTGAACTCACGACTTTATGATCATGAGCTGAATACCCTAACCACTAAGCCACATGCCTTCACACATTACTTATACATGTAAAGAAAAAGAAAATCACACAATTGAAAGTTTTTTTTTTATTTATATGCTTAATAATCTTTTCTGTCTTTTAGATGGATATTACTGTGTTTCAAACGAGAATTTCCAGAAATAGATGCCCTTCGCATATGGGAATCTTGCTGGGCCCACTACCAAACTGACTACTTCCATCTGTTTATTTGTGTGGCTATAGTCAGTATCTATGGAGAAGATGTTGTTGAACAATGTCTGCCTGAAGATGAAATTCTTCTACACTTTAGCAGTTTGGCAATGCATATGAACGGGGATTTAGTCTTACGAAGGGTGAGAATATTTTCTGAATTAAATATTTCATTCAAAACTTTTGCACTTCATGTATTCATGTGATGTGTTTGATAAGATGTAAACTACATATGTCTCAAATCCACCTCATAGAATTGGTCAGAGTGGGAGTTATAAAATTAATGCTTAATTCCAGGTTCTGTAGCTTTAAACAGATGAGAAATTAATCTCTTCTTGGATATGATACAGGTAATCACCAGAACACCCACAACAACAAACTGCAAGATGAATAACAAATTTAGGTAGCACAAAACTTGCATCATTTTGTCTTCACTAAATAGAAATCAAGTTAAGGCAATGAATTGACTTAATCTTTGGGGCACTAGATAATATATGTTGTACTTTGAGTCTAAGTCCCACTTTTACCCTTTTATGGTGAATAAACAAAGTATCTATCCAGTGTGATGAATAGGTAAAATTGTTAGAGAACCAGATAAGATGCTAGTTCAAATCTTGTCTCCTATCCGAGACCTAAAACAAGAGTTTTGGGCCTTGGCTAATGTCAGATTGGACAATGTTTTGATTGAAGCAGTAACTTGATTGCTTCAATATACATGATGAGCAGACCCTACACACTGGTAAATGTAAAGAAAAAAAACTAAATAAAGAATGTTTGTATGCCTTGAGAGAGATGGGAATTCTGATATTCAAGGCACCTAATCTTATTTCATTCAAGAGTTTTAGACTATTGATTCTTAATGTAGTTGTGCTGTGTCCTTTTGCGATGTGCTTTACTCTACTTAGTCTGTTGAGCACAGTATAGTACATAATACTATTTCATAGGTACAATATATAATTTGATACTATTTTATGATAAATAGTAGGTATCAAGAAACCTTGTACCTCCTCTACAACAAGACACCTGTTTTTGTCTCTCTGTCTCACTATAACCTTTCACCATCTGACACAAGATCACCTCCTCCAATGCCCTCTCCCCTCTCAAAAGAGATTTTTTTTTGTCTTGCGAGTACTTGATGACCCTGTCAGTGCAGGTGCTACTTAAAAGCACCCAGTCCACACTGTAAAGTGGTTGGCATTTGGAAAGGCATCCAGCTGTAAAAACCTTACTAAAACTGACCTTGCCTGTGCTTGTGCCATGTAAAAAGTACTAAGTCCACTCTGCTGAGTGGTTGGTGTTAGGAAGGGCATCCAGCTGTAAAAATCCCGCCGAAACAGTTGCAGAAGCTTGGTGCAGGCTTCTACCTGGCCAGCTCCTGTCAAACCATCATGTCAGCATGGAAGGTGGACATTAAGCCATGATGATGATGGTTAGTAGGTTATTTTTTTTATGATGAAGGATTTATGGTAATTTCTATTTCATAAGATATAAGTTCTATCTGTTTTAACAGTCTGTAAAAAAAAAAACATCATTTCATCTTTGGTCAGACTGTTGTAAAAATGCTGGGAAATTGTTACATGATTACTAAGATATTTAATTGTACTAGACTGGGATATGGCACACTAAGCTAAATTTAGTGTACTACCAACTTCTTATTTTGCTTGTGTGTGTGGATGTGTGTATATTTGGTTGGTGCCTTATGGTGCACCTTAGAGTTTTGTGATTTTTCAATCGATCAGAAGGCAGGTTCTGCATAGCACTAGCCTTCTAACTAACCAAGAGATCACAAAAACCTCAATTAGTAGCATAAGACACCAACCAAATAGATATAATTTATGCTATACAGTAATCCCTCACCATATCATGGTTCACCTATCGCAGTTTATTATTTAAGCTTATGTCAATTCCTCCATGGTGTTGTTTTGCATTTACAATAAAATAAATGTATACAAATTATGAAAAATAATAATAAAAAATATACAGTACAATACTATTTCTACTTCACAGATTTTCACCTATTGCAGTGGGGGGGGGGGGCGTAACACTCACGATAGTCAAGGGATTACTGTACCTTATATTGAGTATTCTTTCTTCTATTGATTATAAACAACATATATATCTATAATGGAATTTTATATCCAATAATGCTCTCTCTCTCTCTTTCTCTCTCTCTCTCTTTCTCTCTCTCTCTCTCTCTCTCTCTTTCTCTCTCTCTCTCTCTCTCTATCTCTCTCTCTCTCTCTCTCTCTCTCAAATTTCTTAAATATTTATGCTATCTGTTTTTTCATACAAATATGAAATGCCAACTTAGGCCTTCACTGAATTGTTCAGCTTTCTAATGAATGTCTATTGAAGTTAATATAGTTTAGTATTACTACTCTATAACTGACATATTTAGAAATAAGAGAACAGTTGAATGGTACTTATGTCTGTTAAAACTCTCATATTATGTAGAAAAACTCTTTCAATTTTAATTTAGTTTATCCATGCCCTAGGATTTAGTATCTTTTTTTATTTACATAGGCGCAAGCATTGCTGTGTTGTAAGAAGCTTGCTTCCGAACCACATGGTTCCAGGTTCAGTCCCACTGTGTGGCACCTTGGGCAAGTGTCTTCTACTATAGCCTTGAATCGACCAAGGTGGATTTGGTAGATGGAAACTGAAAAAAGCTTGTTGTATATATATACATATATATATATATAGAGAGAGAGAGCAGTGAATAAACTGTCGTCTAAATTACACAGAAATGAAAATAACACTGACATCTCATTTTAACAGATATATTTACCAAAATTACATAAAAATATCTTGAAATACTAAAGAGTAAATTTATTTAATAAAATCACCATTGGCTTCAACCACAGCCTCCAGACGACTTCAGAATCTCCTGCAACTCTTCTGGACAGTCTCCTTGTTTAAGTTGGTGGATACTGCCATAATCTTTGCTTTCAGTTCATCTTTGATGTTACAAGGAGTTTTGTTGGTCTCTCATTCAACTGTGCCCCACACATAATAATCTTGGGAGTTAGGCGCCCAGATGTTAGGGGTGATATGGTCACAGAAATTGTCTGACAGCCATGACTGTGTTCTTCTATTTGTGTAGCATGTTGCAGGGTCCTATTGCCAGACATAGGTCTTCCAGCAGTCACCCTCTTGACACAGGGCAGCACTACTTCTTCCAGGCACTTGATGTAGGCCTCCATGTTGAGTCTGAGGCCGTGTGGGAAGATGAATGGAGGCATAACGTCGCCATCACTAGTGATCACTCCAAGCACTATGATGTTGACAGGATGTTTGATTTTTATCATTCTTGGTACATGTCCTCAGATTGACACCCAAACACTCTGAAATATTTGTATTGGCGCTTCTGGTGCAAATCCCGAGTAGTACAGCATGTAATTTCCAAATTTCTGGCAGAGTGAATTGTGTCATGGCGCTATTTTTCTCAAAGACAGTGCCCAACTAACCCTGCTATACTGTGTAGTCAACAAAATCAAAAACAAACTATCCCCGTGCATGAAATTAAAAATATAACATGACGACAATTTACCCATCACACCCCGTGTATATATATATATATATATATATATATATATATATATATATATATATATATATATATGTATGTATGTATGTATATATGTGTGTGTGTGTGCCTTTGTGTTTGTGCTTGTCCCTCCATCACAGCTTGACAACCAGTGTTGGTGTATTTACATCCCCGTAACTTAGTGGTTTGGCAAAAGAGCCCAATAGAATAAATACTAAGCTTAAAAAACAAAAGTCCTGAGGACAATTTGTTTGACTAAAACCCCTTCAAGACGGTGCTCCAGCATGGCCACAGTCAAATGACTTAAACAAATAAAATAATAAAAGAATTTGTAATACTTACATGAATATCAGAATTATATGTAACATGTTTGTTTATGCAATTTATAATTTTTATTTATTTTAGGCTCGTGGACTTTTGCACCAGTTTCGAAAAATTCCTAAGATTCCTTGTACTCTGCATGGACTTTGCTCTCTTTGTGGTACTGGAATGTGGGACAGTGGTCATGTACCTATTGTTGAATGCATTGGTAATCATAGTGATGATGAAGAAAGCTGTCCTTATAACAGTGCACCTTCAACTCCTATTTGTTCCTTAGATTATAACTAACCAAAAGCAGACAGGCAAAATAATTTATTGGCAGCTGACTGGCGAAAATGCCGACAAATTTACTTAATTTATTTAATTGTTAAACTGTGGTTATGAACAGCATGTATTCTTTATGCTTAAAAACTTCTGCGGAGAATGTTTTACTTTTCCTCCTGGATTCTTTCTTTTTATCTTTTTTTAAATCCATTGATCTGTCTCAAAATAACTTTCTTCTTCACTTTTCATTTTGTCATAAATTTATTGATGTCTTCATTCATATAAAGGTGCTGCAAATTAAAGAGAATTACACATTCTTTCTAACTCCCATTTATTGTTTTATCTAAACAGTCTCCTTGTCTTCTTTTGACCATTCAGCAGTAAGATACAATGCTCTTTCTTTTTAAATGAATTACTTCAGATGCAAAATTAATGACAGAATTTATTAAATTTAATGGAGAAGCCAAAACTATTAAAAACAGACAAACAATGGGAAGAAAAATTCCATAAACAGGCACAGGCATGGCTGTGTGCTAAGAAGCTTGCTTCCCGACCTCATGGTTCCAGGTTCAGTCCTACTGTGTGGCACCTTGGACAAATGTCTTTTACTGACCAAAGCCTTGTGAGTGAATTTAGTAGACAGAAACTAAGAAACTAAACAAGGTGGCGAGGTGGCAGAAATGTTAGCACGCCGGGCGAAATACTTAGCAGTACTTCGTCTGCTGCTACGTTCTGAGTTCAAATTCTGCCAAGGTCGACTTTGCCTTTCATCCTTTCGGGTTCAATTAAATAAGTACCAGTTATGCACTGGGGTCGATATAATCGACTTAATCTGTTTGTCCCCTCTGTGTGTAGCCCCTTGTGCGCAGTAAAGAAATAAGAAACTAAAAGAAGTCCATCATATATGTTTATGTATATATCTATGTGTGTGTGTCTCAGGCCAACCAAAGCCTTGTGAGTGGATTTGGTAGATGGAAACTAAAAGAAGCTTGTTGTATATGTTCATATATATCTATGTGTGTGTGTCTTTGTGTCTGTGTTTGTACCCCCATCACTGGTTAACTACTGGTGATGGTGTGTTTACGTCCCTATAACTTAGCGGTTCAGCAAAAGAGACCAATAGAATTTAAAAAAGCCTTGGAGTCGATTTGTTCAACTAAAACCCTTCAAATGACTAAAATAAGTAAAAGAATAAAAGAATAAATATTGCTATGACTATTGTTTAACAAGTTCTATTTATAATATTTAATCAGATCAAGAGATCTGATGAAAGTATCTTGAGTAAAATTTTTTGATGGAATAAAAAGGTACAAATATAAAAGTTATGCCTGAAGAAATGTCCTAATGGAAAAGTTTGTTGAATTTATATGTTCTAATATTAAGTCCACATCTGTTCACATTGCCAGTAACAGTTATTAAATAATCATATAAACACTATTAGTCACAATGGATGTGAAGTTTAAGTGCTTGGCTGTTAATGGTGTTGGAGAGGATTTCAAATTTCACTGCAGCCATTGAGATGTGTCTCATAACTCTTATTTGACTATATTCTAGGAATGATAAGCAATAACAATATAAGAATAATAAGCAGTGGCTGTGTGGTAAGTAGCTTGCTTACCAACCACGTGGTTCCGGGTTCAGTCCCACTGCGTGGCACCTTGGGCAAGTGTCTTCTACTATAGCCTCGGGCTGACCAAAGCCTTGTGAGTGGATTTGGTAGACGGAAACTGAAAGAAGCCCGTCGTATATATGTGTATATATATAAATATATATGTGTATATATATATATATATATATGTGTGTGTTTACGTCCCCGTAACTTAGCGGTTCGGCAAAAGAGACCAATAGAATAAGTACTAGGCTTCCAAAGAATAAGTCCTGGGGTCGATTTGCTCGACTAAAGGCGGTGCTCCAGCATGGCCGCAGTCAAATGACTGAAACAAGTAAAAGAGTAAAAGGGAGTAAAGAGAGTATATAAGAATTTTGTTCTTTTATCTTAGATTTAAAGGTTATGTTAGTTTACTTGAATTTAGTGTGTGCACTTTAGAGAAATATAACTTTAAGGATATAATTAAAGGGTGATCTATTGAGTGGAGCATGCAAAAAAATTTTAGTTAGTTGGAATTTTCCTCTTGGAGAAAGAAAACAAAATCTTGTTGGTAATTGTCAATAAAAGGGGAGATAATTTCAAGGCATTAAAACTATATCTCAAAATTAACCCTTTGAACCCGCAACACCGGTTTACTGGTGGATGGCTTATTTTTCTGTATACTATAGCACCGGTCAAGCGCCAGGTATATGGTAAAATAAGGTTCAGGAGGTCAGGGCTCAAAGGGTTAAGTTACACTAACAGTACCAGCGGAATTTCCATGGTTATTTTGAAAACTCTAAGATGGTTGGAAGTTTATAGAGAACCATGAAATATATTTCTTTTGAAACTGTATTTTGATCAAGACATTTGATCATTTTAAAGTCCACATGAGTAGTAGTGAACATGTAGTTTTAGAAAAACAACATCTCTGAAAGCTATATTCCTTGTTATACACTTGTCACTTCCTTCTACCTTGAGAGTTGCTTTCTACTATTTTTTTAAAGATTTACATCAAAAAGTAAACCAACTTAATTATGGAATGAAATCATAGACATTATCTATAATACCATTCTGTTTCTCTATGAGTATGTCGGTAAAGCTTCAACAAATCTTAATATACAGTATTCCTGAGTCAGCAAGCTGGCAGACTCATTACTGTGCTGGGCAAAATTACTTGGTGGTATTTCATTCGTCTGCACATTCTGAGTTAAATTCTACTGAGATCGACTTTGCCTTTCATCCGTTTGGGGTTGATAAAATAAACACCAATTGGACACTGGGATCATTGTAATCAACTTACCCCTTCCCCTGAAATTGCTGGCCTTGTACCAAAATTTGAAACCAATGTGCTATATTCTATCCTTATCTTCATATCATAGAAAAGTTCATACTGGCTAGAATTGAATCCATGTAATAGCTCCCTCATTGAGCTGTGAATTTTAAAGAAGCATACAGGAATGGCTGTGTGGTAAGAAGCTTTCTAATACAGGTACAAGGCCTGAAATCTTGGGTGGGGAGGAATGCTAGTCAATTACATTGACCCCAGTGCTCAACTGGTAGTTATTTTATTAGCCTCAAAAAGATGAAAAGCAAAGCCAACCTTAGAAAAATTTGAACTCAAAACATAGAGAGTCAGAAGAAATACTTCTAAGCATTTTACCCAATACACTAACAATTCTGCCAGTTTGCTGCCTTTGGTTTTAACAATAGTAATAAGCGTATACTAAGCTTATGATCCTTGCAAAGAGATCTATGTAAACAACCCTCTAAAAATGAAAATTACTGACCCAATATAAAACTGTTAAATCAAGAATTCAGAAGGAAATCAGAACAATGAAAAACAAATAATGGATTGAACATGCCAATGATTTTTCAGAAAGTGTATTAAAGAACTTTATTCTCTTAAAAATCAAGTTTCTGATCCTTGATCAATTTCCTGAGCTTCTTATTAGGGCTAAGGATAGCAAAACATTTATTGAATATTCAAATAAGATCCTTCAAAAGTGACAAGAATATTTTAGTGATCTACTAAATTGCTTATCAAGTACTGAATGGTCCTTTTTAGGACTCATTCAGAAAGTTCTTATAAAACACCTTCTAGATAATCTACTTACTTTCAGTAAAGGAAGATATATTTTGCAGAAACTTGAAAATGAAAAAGCTTTTGGTATTGATTTTATTCCAGTAGAAGTGTTCAGATTAGGAGGAAATAGGATGTTGAATCTTCTAGACAATTTTATGTGTAATCAGTGAAGTATATTATACAGTTCTCAAGACTGGAGAGATACATTATTGAAGATATTGTACAAAGAAAAGATTTTAAAGACACAAGAAGTAATTCTCAAGGCATTTCAATCATCAGTGATGTAAGGAAAATATTAAGCAGAATTGTTCCTGTTTTGATCATTCAACATATCAATATATTAATATGTTGGGATATCCCTTCTTCCTGAGTCTCAACCAGGAGATGAGAAACCAATGACATATTTTCAGCTTGTCAATGACAAGAGAAATGCAATGACCCTGACTTCTATTATTAATTCACTGACTTCATTGGTTCAATGTATTGCAATGCATTATAGACAATTCTCAGAAAATTTGGTTAACTGATAAATTTACAGATATCAAGTCCTTTCATGATAATATAAGAGCAAGTGTTGAAATCAGCAGACAATTCACAGACCCATTTTCAATTAGCATGCACAGGCTTGGCTGTGGTGAGAAGTTTGCTTTCCAACCACATGATTCTGGGTTCAGCCACACTGCAGAACACCTTGGGCAAGTATCTTCTATTACAGTCCCAGACTGACCAAAACCATCTTGCACTACACCTGCTTTACATATTAAAAACATACAATTAAAACTCTCAAAGTCAAATGTATCATGTTATATTACATAAAACATTACAAAAACTGCAACTCAAAAACTAGGTTTCTTCATTGGAGTTAAACAATACCTCAGCCAAGATCAATCACTTATCACTGCAAAGCTCAAATAAGACCTGCATCAGAATATTGCTTATAACAAGGACTGTTAAGCTATCACACATGCAAACATCTTAAGCCACATTCAAAAGCTAGCTTCCTCCCAGCTGACTGGCAGAGATTCACTCATCATTATGCTACAATCATTTTCTCACAAGCTATTTCTCATCTATTTCTTTCCTCCTACATCTACAGCAACAGGTTCTGCTAGTAAGCTGCATATCACTGCTATCCAATCCCTTCTGATGCACCTGCCTTTCTTCCTCTCATTGTTATTGTGCTCCTGTATTAAACACTTACCCAATCATTTCTTACCAGAGTTACAACACCCTGGAATTTCCTCTTTGGCCAAATTTTTTGCAGCAGATGTTGATCTATAGTTATTTAAATGGAAACAACTACATCCATCTAAATGGGAATGATTAGCCAAGATCAACTAATTAAAGATTATTATAGTCATTTAAATATTCATTTATAACAAAAATCAATGGAGAAAGATTGCTTTTTATATAAGCAATTTTTAAAAATATATCTAAATATAACTTCTTTTCATCTACTAAAACTAATTAGACTACAAAATTACTTAAGAAATATCCTCCAAGTTGGAGGTTTATCTTACCTTATATCTCAAACGACATTCATTAAACAAACTCATGAATTCCTAAATGATGCATGAATTTAAAAATCAAAAGTAACAAAATCTTTTACAAAGACATATTTAAGATGAAAATAAATTGTTATAAATTTGATAAACATTAAAATTTTATTTTCCTAACACATACTACCTATTGCCAATAAACTGAATTTATAACCACCGATGTATACTGGGGCTAGCTTTGATCTTTTTCCCAAAAATTTCTGGTAAAACCTCTTCAGTCAGAGTGTCAGATTGTTGCTTACAAAGCACATCTGGCTGTATAACAACGTTATAATTATTATGTCTGGAGTTTAAATTCTTACTTGTTTCATTAACAGGGACAGCCTTGTTTCCTTTCTTTGATGTTTGGAGGCTTTTTGTTTTGAGTGATGAGGTAATATTGTAAGAGTTAGCATTAGAATTTGTTTGAGAGGTGCTTGAGACAGGAGGGTGGTCACTGTTTTTAGAAAGTTGAGAGCTTTCATGGCATTTCCTTTCTTGCATCACTGATTTCAGTTGAACAGATGGAACCAAATCTGGATACTTGAATTGAGGGTATACAACCGAGTTGTAGTAAATATTTTTACTTATCTGCTGTTCTCTCGGAACTAATTCATCAAAGAACATTTCTTTAAATTTTTCAAAAATTGTTGAATATGTACTTTTTCCTTTGATGTCAGCACTTTTACTTTTTGGAAACTGATTCTTATTCAAAGTTTTTTTCAGCAGAGTAAATGGATTATCAACACCAATTCTCAAATCAGAAAGTGAAGCTGAAGATGATACATTTTTAATTTTTGGTGACTGAAAATTATTTTCAGTCTCCGGTGATAAGCTGAGACATGATTTATTAGTATTTTCCTCAACTAAATTAACATCTTTTTGTGAGGAAACTGGCTCATTCAAAGGAAGAAGAATGCGTTTTCCAAAATTACCTCTCTTACAGTTTAGTGCATCAGAAAATGCTTCGGCAGATTTTGAAACCTGATAAACTCCATTCAAAGGAATATATTCATAACTCTCTGAATTATATATCAATTTTAAATTATCTGTGAATAATAGTTTCATTCTTTTACGATCATAACGGTAATTACCGAAACAGCCTAAACTACGAGATTGTCCATTGAACTTTTTCTTAAGCCTTGTTGTATTTTTTGGTTCAGGCAAATATATTGAGGTGAATTTTTTCCAACCATCAGTAATTCCATTCACATTATCAGCATTAACAGAATCATTATCAAAGTGGTGTTGGCTTTCTTGAAAGCTGAAATTTAAAAGTGTCTGAATGATAGACTGTTTTGTTTCAGTACATTCACTTTCAAAAAGAAGGCTTCTTCTTTTGCCATTAAACATGACATTGACATAAAAATGTTGAAAGCATTATATTTTCCAAATGAATTCAGTAGTCATTCCACATGACAGGAGAATTTCCATCATCATTTTTCATACACATTGATTTAAACAATATCTTTCAAACTGCAAAAATAAAAAAAGAAATAAAATGTAAAAACACAGAAATAAACTCTGTAATATAAGCAAGTGAAGGTTTTACTATAAGAAGTGAAAAATAGAAAAAAGGGTTACAAATAGTTATCTATATACAACTGTTGCTGATTTAACCATTTAGCATTTAAACCAGTCATATCTAGCCCAGACATTTTACCTGTTTTATGTTCAAACCAGCCAGATCTTGGCTTTCACACCTACCCTACAATGTCATTCTAAAAATAAACAAATTCAGCATCAAAATCTCAAAGCTACGAGATAATGCACGATTAATTCATAACAATGTGAATAAATAAACATTATTTTTGACAAAATAATCTGAACACTAAAAAAATTTAAACCAACCCCATAATTGTTCAACATAGCAGCCAATCTGTTTTATATCATACTGCATATTGAATAATGTTTTAAATACACTATGTCTGCTCAATCATAACTTACCTAAGGTTAAACAACAACAAAAAGATTCCATAGGATATGTTTTCTCTTCAGGGCTATAAACTACTTCAGTCAACAACATACCTCCTATCTAACTTTTTAATTTGTTCCACATAACAGCAAAATTTCCATCCGTAAAATAGGACCCACTTATTCTAAACTCTGCATCAAATTTTGCCAAAAGCTTGGCAATACCTGCTCAGAGGCCTACGTAAAGTTTTCAAAAAGTTTTCATCATTCCTGACACAATCAAGGAGATCTTGTGCAACTGAAACCCGAGTGTCTTCTTGATCAGCTGAAAGCAGTTCTGGCACATAATTGGCAGACACATGTCTCATACCCAACTCTTCAGTGATAATGGTCTGAACTGAATGGTAATGAATCTGTACATCCTCTGATAACTCAAGGATGGGGATTCGACAATTTCCCCAGAACGTTCATCAATATCAACATTTTTTGGCCATCCTGGAAACGTTTGAAACACTGGTACACTTGTGTGCAGCTCATATACTCCTCTCCATACACTTTCTGCAGCTTTGTGTAGACCTCTGAACAGGTATTGTTATGACAACTCTCTCTGTCATGGTCAATGCAACGATCACATGCTACACACCTTCCTTCCAAGCGTTGCTGTAAACAGCAGAAGTGAGAATGGTAAAACTTATTGCATATGCACTGCAGTGTTCAAGGTCAATTTTTGCCAAACGGCTTCACTCTGCATGCTTTAGCTTCGTTACTATGGCAGCAGTCTGGATACTTATCAATCAGCCCTCATATTATAATGAAAACAAGGCTAGATTCACCAAGTCACGTATCAGGCTTACCATGAACCAGTTGAAGATACAGTACTATTAACACATGCTGTCATTTTGTAATCCTGCATGAATAATGTCATGTCTCTTTTGAAGTATATCCAGGTCTTAAAAAAAATCAACCTGCTATTAAAATTTAAATGGAAACTCATTGAAAAAGTAAACTTTTATGTTACACATAAAAGACTATGCAGACTTTGTAGCACTGGAACTCTCATGGTACTCTTCACTAAATAGCATACTCACAGTAAGAACTTAGAGATATTAGAAAATTTTCTACATTAAATTTCCATATCATTCAAGTACTACTAACATGCTTTATATCCAGATAGGTAATTTGACATATACCACATAACCATTACATATAAATCTCCTATTTATATATATCTACTTGGTACATTTATATCTATACTAGCTGTTGGACCCGGCATTGCTCATGTTTTCTGTGTTGAAGTTAAGCCCACCCCTGACCTTGTATTGAAACTTTCTACGTTCCCTGTGCCAACTATTACCTAATAAGATTTTATATCTAGTTCAGCAGGGATTTTACCCGGTTAATGCTTTCAACATACTCCTACATACTGAACCATTTGAAATCACAGTCAAACTTTTGGGTGTACCTTGACCTGTTGAGAGTGATGTTTGTTTATTTCTCTCCCCTTAATGCCACCCTCTGTACAAAATTAATCAGCATGTCCAATCCCAGCAAAATCCCCAAAAAAGTGTTACGGTTATGTCATAAAATAGAATCCATGTGACCATCTGCATGAAAATATCCCATTGACTTTTAAATCCCAAAACATTATATGAATAATCAATGTTTCATATGTCGAAGTGCTCAATTTTACTCATGGGTCAATTTTCTTCAAAATCAGTTCATTATTTTATTGTGAGTGAATTTTGACGATTTCTGCCTTTCACCAGTTTAATTTTAATTCTACTACATGACTCCGAGCATAAACTTTACCTAAATGTCAAATTTTATCAAAATCGGATGAATTCTGTAAAAGTTACGGCATAAAATATTAATCCTATGGGTAATTGCATACAAAAAGCCAATTGATCTCTTAAAATCCCCTGCTCACGTGCAATTATCAATTTTTTGTCAAGTCTTCATGCTGTCATCAACTAATGGACATGAACTGTAGTCACGTGTAAAATTTCTACAAAATCAATAAGAATGTCTCTAAGGACATGCTTATTTGTATTTGTGCCCTTTTCAAGCCCTTTTGAATTAAATAAACACCTTTACCGTCTCCCCCACCACAAAATTTACCTACATCTCAAAATTTCATTAAAATCAGATAAAAAATATAAAAGTTACGGCCAAAAATAAAATCCCTATGGGTATTTGCACGCAAAAAGCCTATTGATTTTATAAAACCACTGCTCAGGTGCAATTATCGATTTTTTTGTCAACGCCATATACTGACATAAACTCACTGCCATGAGCCTCACTCACTCATCAATTTTCATCAAAATCAGACAAAAAATGCAAAAGCTGCAGGAAAAATAACATTGTTATGGGAATTTCCCTTCAAATGCCCAATTGAGCTAAAAAAAATTGATGCTAACTGAGTATTATCGAGTTTTTGAAAAATTCCAGTCTTATTTGAACTTCAGGACATGTGATCTACCTATGTGCTAAAAATCATTAAAATCCGTTGGACATTGTGGGAGGAGTTAGAGTAACCCCAAACACACACACAGACAGACACCATTACACATTTATGTATATATGTGTAGTGACAACTTATAGCAGACGACTGTTATATGTTCAATGTCCGGAGTTTTATCTACGCATGCGCAGGGACTAGTTCCGGAAGGAATACAGGAAGAGTCTCATGCGCATGCGTACAGTTCGACACCCAGCTTTGGCGCCTTTTCTCAGTCTCTTCGTTGACTGATCTCCGTCGAGCCAAGACGTCCAACAGAGCTCTCTCACATGTCAGCACCAGAGCTTCACAAATAACCATGGAAATCATTCAGGAGGCGTCTCAGTAACCGAGGGCGACGAGCTACAGGATTCCCTCCAAGCGTGAACTGAATTCCACTGTAAATAAATATTGTTATGTTGTTCAGAATCTGCGTTCCGTAGTTTCTTCTAGAAATTTAATGCACGGAAGCGGTGTACACCTAATGGTGTATAACCACTTCCCTACATAGGTATAACATTTGTCACTTATCTAAATCCAAATAATCTTAATATTAAAATACTTTAATCATACTTAATCCATGTTTTAATCTATACATTATATATATTTCTTTTTTCAAATAAGCCCTTGTAAATATATCTTTTATTCTAGTTTAGTCCTTCTCAATAGATAAACCAATACTTGTTAACTGTGAGTGCATTTGGTCAAAATAGAACAACATTTGATAATATTATTACAGTTTTTGATTTTGGTTATTTGCAATCTTATTGATTTTAATTTGTAGCTCTAACAGAAGCTTATCTTTGAGCACAATTGAATGAACACTACTCATGTGATCCTACACACCTGCTGACTAGACTTGACCTAAAGGTTTTGAGTCTTTCTCGAAACAATTCTTTCTACTATAGGCACAAGGCCTGAAATTTTGGTAGAAGTGGAAGGTTGATTACATCAACCCCAGTGTTGAACTGGTGATTATCTTAACAACTTAGAAAGGATAAAAGGCAAAGTCAACCTCAAAGGTATTTGAGCTTAGAATGTAAAGAATCAGAAGAAATGCCAATAAGAATTTTGTCTGGCATGCCAATGAGTCTGTCAACTCACCATCCTAGTCTTTCTTTCTTGAAATAACGCGGAGATATCCTTCCTCTTTTCTCTTCCCTTTTGCTCTCTCCTTTTCTGGGTAGCAACTATTCATGATCCCTTTCTTTTACATTCCAACTCATTTTTTCAAATATCCAGCGAACGGGATATTACTCTACCTCTGGTGTTCGAGTACAAGTTTCGCATTTATGTGCTTACTTCGGTACATATACATATATATATATATATATATATATATATATATATATATATACACACACACACACACATACACACAGTAGAACTTTGCAGTACAAGTGCACCATTGTACGAGTAATTTGCTATACGAGCCGAGGTTCTTGTTAATTTTCGTCTTGAAGTACAAGTAGAAAACCACAGTACAAGTAGCCGCTGGTCAGCGCTGACCTCACACACGCTCTCCCAACAAGTGCGCCTCAGCTCGCTCAGTTCACGTGTTTATCTCATTGTAGCAGCATCCCTATTGTGTTTTCCCAGTGTTTGTTGTTTGTTTTTTCAAAGTTTTGTGCGTTTTTTTTGCTATTATTTTATAATAATTAGTTGTGTTGGCTATGCGTCCTAAGAAGGTTAGTGCAAAGGACAGTGCTGATTATGATAGAACTGAAGAAGGAAATCATTGATAAACATGAGAAAGGAGTGCGTGTAGTGTGCATAGCACGTAAATACGACCAAAGCACGTCAACGATCTGCACCACCCAGAAGAAAAAGGACGAGGTCAAGGCCGTTACAACAGCAAAGAGTATCTCCAGCACTCCAAGCAATGCACGTCTGTCCACGAAGTGATGGAAAAATTGCTTCCCGTGTGGATCAACAAGAAGCAACTCGCAGGAGATACGATTGCGGAGACCATCATCTGCAAGAAACCTGCGAGTTCTGACACGAAGGCAGCCGAGGATTTCGTGCGTGAATTCCGTCAGCTCATCGCAGCCGAGGGGTACCTCGCACAACAGGTATTCAACTCTGATGAAACTGCCATTTTTTGGAAAACAAAATGCCAAGAAGAACCTACATAACTGCAGAGGAAAAGAAAATGCCAGGCCACAAGCCTATGAAAGATAGGCTAACTCTTGCTCTATGCGCCAATGCGAGAAGAGACTTAAGATCGTCTTGTCAACCATTCCGAAAGCCCACAAGCGTTCAAGTGGCACAGAATCCCGAAGGAGAAGCTGCAGGTCATGAGGAGGACAAACGTTAAAGCCGGGGTCACCAGGCAATTCTTCACCGAGCGGATCAATCTTGTCTTCAGACCAGAAGTGAAAAAATACCTTCTGAAGAAAGATCTTCCGCTCAAGGCCCTCCTCATCCTCGACAATGCTTCTGCTCACCCCCTAACCTCGAAGATGATATATTGGACGAATTTAAATTCATAAAAGTTCTGTACCTTTCACGCAACATCACCCCTGTCCTGCAGCCCGTGGACCAACAAGTGACTTATAATTTTAAGAAATTGTACACCAAACACCTATTTCGTCGGTGCTTTGAAGTCACCGAAAATACAAATCTAACCCTTCGTGAGTTTTGGAAGAAGTGCAACAACATTCTTAACTGCCTGAAAATCATTGATATGGCCTGGCAGGGTGTAACGAGGAGAATGCTGAATTCTGAATGGAGGAAACTGTGGCCTGACAGCGTATCCGAAAAAGACTTCGCGGGTTTTGAGACTGAGACACCTGTAGTTGCGAAGATAGTGTCTCTTAGCAAGTCCATGGGCCTCGAGGTTGACGATGGGGCCATTAACGATCTCGTCGAGGAATACTCAGAGGAGGTGACGGCAGATGAACTCCTGCAGCTCCAGGAGCAGCAACATTCGGATGCGGTGGAAGAGATTGGTTCCCAGGAGGAGGACAGTTTAGCAGTGAAGGCAATCTCTACGAGTGACATAAAGGCAATGATGGCAAAGTGGCAGTATGTTTCTGAATTTGTAGAAAAATATCACCTTGAAAAAGTATCTACAGGTCGTGCAGCTGCTTTATTTAATGACACTGCTCTGACGCATTTTCGTAACATTTTGAAAGGCAGGTAAAAGCAGACTTCTCTCGATATGTTTCTAATGAAACGACCTCCAAGCGTGAAAAATGAAGAAAGTGTGTCCCAAAAGCCTAAATTAAGCGAAGTGAGAGAGAAAACATCAGAAATTGTTCTTCTTGAAGTCTTAATGGAAAGAAATTCTCCTTCCAAACAATAATCTCCCCGCACCCGCGCACAAATCGTCCCATCTTTAAGTTAATAAAACCAGTTTACATATTTCCTTTGCATTCTCTTTTATGTTTTTATCACTGTCATCTTCCTTATAACTGCACCTTTTCTGTTTTAAAATGCATAAAAAATTATTTTGGGGGTGTTTTGTGGGGGCTGGAACGGATTGATTTATATTTTAATTCATTTCAATGGGGAAAATTGATTTGTAAAACGAGTAGATCATTAAACGAGCTCGGTCATGGAACGAATTAAACTCGTACTGCGAGGTATCACTGTATATACATACACACACACACATATATATATATATATATATATATATATATATATATATATATATATATATATATATATATATATATATATATATATATGTATATATATATATATATACACGCGCACACACACACATACACATACACAGCCAAATAAACGTACTTTTATGAAAATTATTTTATTTTAAAAATGAAAAAGGTGATTCTTTTGTGTCTTCCACTGCAAGAAATATCAACTGTGTCAGCAAATAAACAGTCAACGAAATAGATTAGGAACCATTTGAGTATGTCACATCTTTATATTTTTATTTATTTATTATTTTTTTTTTTTTAATATTGTTGTTAGACCATATATCAGCACCGATCAAAAGAACCAGTGGTCAAAGATATTCAATGCCATCTCCAGGTCCGATGCAGCAGCAGCAGCACTAGAGCCCATGCACGTTATCATTTCGCCTTACTTCCACGGCAAGAAGTTTTGTTTTGTTTTTTTATTTATAGCGCCAGAGTTATGAGTACCTAAAAGTTATCCTGAAGGTATTACTAACAAACATTGTCGTCTCATCAGTGTTTTTTTTTCTTTTTTAGACTACATTATACAATGTTTTTGTTTGTTTGTTTTGTTGTTGTTGTTGTTTTTAAATAAGATAGGATGTGATTTTGAGGGAGATTCCATTGCTATTTCATGTAGGTCGAACAACCTCTATGTGGTTCTTTTTGTTGACTGAACATTTTAAAACTATTTAGTGTAACATTAAGTCGTTGTCAGCAACTTGTTTACAGATACACGAAGGAAACTGACTGCACATAAACTGATTACGTTAGTGAAGTAAAACAAGGTTTCTTTTAGCCTTTAAATCTTAATAAAGAATTTTTGAAGCAATGAAAGTTATATGTTTTCAAAATTAAAATTAAGTATGCCAAAACAATAAACATGATAAAAATTTCGTTTCCGATTAAATACGAAAATACGCAAAATTTTCATACTTACAATGTTTATACTTAAGGTTGCTGCGGTTTTCGTGTATTTTTAGTTTTTGATAAGACCAACAAGCATAATACCCTCATCTATATATATATGTTTATATATATATATATATATATATATATATATATAAATTTAGTAAGTTATAAAATGTCCTGAGCTGATAGATTACTTATGTTTCATGGTCAAAATTAAAACGCTAAGAAATGTCAAGCAGAATAACTACAGCCCAAAACATAGTGATGGCGTCATACAGTTACTATAGCAACGCTGTCAGATCTCGCAAGTTAACCAGATACATTTCTGTTGTTGTTTTCAGTTCTTTTAATTCGAGATCATATGCTATCTATTATACTAACACAACAAATTTCACCCCCTTCCATACACACACACACAGAGTCGTTATTATGTCCTCATTTCTGACTCTTAATTATTCTATTAGCTAGTGAGTTATCCGGTTATCTGTTAATCGGTTTATAAAAATATACAAATTTATTTGTTCTATATTATATTTATAGTATATATCAAAATCATTTTAATAAATTTTAAGAAAACAATGACAACCAATGTAAAATTGCTGTATCGATATAATATATAACGAGAGAAGGTGAAGCAATAAATTAATTGAATAGGATATCGAACGAAATAGTGTTTTGCAGTCTTTTTGTTTTGTCCGCCTCAAACCTGAGTTTAAACCTTTATACTTCCATTGATAAAATTATTCTTAGTGTTACGCTAAGTCATTGTATATCCTTTCTCTTACCAAATCGGTCTGGTGCTTTGTGATGACGGATTTGGTAAGAAAGTTCCCATCCCGTCGAATTTGTTTTATTGTTGGTAAAAAGCTATGAATCATACAATTTAATTTGTTATTTCAGTATTGCACTTAATGGCAAAAGTGAAAAATTTATTCCTCTTTAACAAAAAAACTTAACACGATAGAAATTTTCTGACAGTATTTCGGAACCCAGCACCATCAGGACTAATTATAAAAAGCAAGACAACTATTTTTTTTTTTTCAAGAAAGTTCCCCAGTGTTAGCAATAAAGTAATATAAGCAGCTGACCAGCCCTATTACCTACAAACAAACAATACAATTGTCCTTATTCTGAGAGTAAGGTGTAGAAAAAAAAAGATTTAACATGATAGAAGAAAACTGATTAGTTTTGAAATCAGCATGCCAATTTTAGTCTAAATCAAGTGAAAAAGCAAACTCAACAGAAATTATGTTCAAAATTACTACCGTATTATTATTAGCTTTATGTAACTGGGTATAACACATTCCTAGCAATATCATCATCATCATCATAGTTTAACGTCCGCTTTCCATGCTGGCATGGGTTGGACGGTTTGACTGAGGACTGGCGAGCCAGATGGCTGCACCAGGCTCCAATCTGATCTGGCAGAGTTTCTACAGCCGGATGCCCTTCCTAACGCCAACCACTCCGAGAGTGTAGCAGGTGCTTTTACGTTCCACTGGCACGAGGGCCAGTCAGGCGGTACTGACAACAGCCATGCTCAAATGGTGTTCTTACGTGCCACCTGCACAGAAGCTAGTCCAGCGGCACTGGCAACGACCTCACTCAAATGTTGTTTTCCACGTGCCACCGGCACAAGTGCCAGTAAGACGACGCTAGTAATGATCACACTCAACTGGTGCATTTTATGTGCCACCGGCATAGGAACCAGTCAGCGGCCCTGGCAGCGATCACGCTCGGATGGTGCTCTTACCGCTCCACTGACACGGATGCCAGTCATGCGGTGCTGTCATCAAATTTGATTTCAATTTTGATTTCGATTTCACTTGCCTGAACAGGTCTTCGCAAGCAGAGTTTAGTGTCCAATGAAGGAAAAGTACACATAAATGGGCTGGTTACACCACTGGCATAGGCCACGGGTTATAGTCTCACTTAGCTTGCCGGGTCTTCTCAAGCACAGCGTATTTCCAAAGGTCTCAGTCACTAATCATTGCTTCAGTAAGGCCTAATGTTCGAAGGTCGTGCTTCACCACCTCATCCCAGGACTTACATTCATGGATATGCGCTGGATTGCACCTAAGGACTCAAGCTTTGGTTTCTATGACTTTGGAAAGTTGAATTATGAACTTTTATGCCTCTTTTTCTTCTCTCTTTCCTTCTCCTTATTCTTTTACTCCTTTCTTCTATGTTATCATCTTATTGATATATACCATTCTCATTTTCCATATTTTTCTCCCAATTTGTCTCTGATGATGGAATATCCCATACTCGAGGATATCCCAGAAATAGCTGTAAGACTTTTAATTTCTTCCTGTAATAATACTGTATATGACTTGAGATGCTTGCCTTGCCTTAATGTTTGACATCCTGTTTAACAATTATATATATATATATATATTGTAGAAATTATATGTGCAAATAGGTGTATGACTGCTACTGTTATATTTAGAACTCCATGTAGATATTCATAATCCAGTCTGCTTTTTGTATAGATGTTAATAAACTACTATATGGAATAGTATTACCAGTTATGAGTTGCTGAGCAAAATGTAGGAAAAATAAGGATAAACACAGATTTTTTATTTTAAAGTTCCTACATGCGTTTCACTATTATGTCTGTTTGGAACCCTGCTATGGAAGTTCCAAATGCATATAGATGCTCAACCATAGGATCCATTTGGATCAGTAATTCTCCACTGTTCTTGAAACTGTTATCAGTGTCACTATCAGGGAACCTTCAAGGCAACTCCAACTACTCAACGGTCATTGCCAATTTGTCTCTTGTGAGTAGAAAGAAACTACATTACTTTTAGACATACATCATCTCCCTAAAGAATACTTACCAGCATTTTTATTTATAGAAAAGTGAAAGAGTTTACTTAATATATTATGGAATATAAAGATAATACCTTGTTTTAGCGGCTTTGGTAATGGCAATGTAGTTGGATCATTAAACATTAATAATAACAATCACAAAGGTGGAAATGTTTAATTACAACTGACATTTAGGGTTAATTAGGCCTTTTAAAAACTTTAAGAGAACAAGTTATTTCTTATTTATTCTTTAATGTATTCAAAAGTTTTTTATATATGCAGTATGCATCTAGTATTGTGTGTGTATGAAAATGGTTATTTTTGTGCATAGAAGTGATTGTATTACCCCTTACATTAAAAAAAAAAATACATACTGTTAGAATGTGTCTCACTTTATTACATGGAAATCAATGAGAAAATGGTTCTCATATTATGGAATTCTGTAATGCTTGGTTGGGATGCATAGACATACTTTCATACATACATACATACATACATACATATACAAATATATATATATGTATATATGTAGTGGATCTTGCAGGCATGAAGTGGATTTGATCCTAGATAGCCAAATTTTAAAATTAACATTTCAACAGCACTTTTCTCACCATAAAACAATACTTTTTCTGTGACAGCAGTTTACATTTGCCAGACGCCTTAGCTAAGCAAAATAATGTTTTCGCCACTTGACCCTTCTAACCTCTTCTATCTCACCAAAAGCTAGAATTAAGATAACAAGTACCACCAATGAAATCCATTGTTCTCAATGATATGTCTATCCTTCTGGATAGTTATAAAAACAAGAACCCCCAAGCAAAAGTTAGTGAGAACCCAAGTTAGAGAGAGAGCAATCATCAGTTAGTGAATGGACCACTAGAATCATGGCCACAAGCAGGCAGCCACTAAAGACAAACAGCCAGAGGGAAAAAGATAATTACAATCAGCGACTGTGCGAGACAACTTCCCTCGACTCCCTCACTATCACTAGCTCAGCTCACTTTCTTCTTAGAACTTTACTCTATCTCTATCTGTAATTATTACGACACAATGACAAGAACACAAACACAAACTATACAAGGAAAATCTACGACATCTACATTTACCTCACATGCTTTACGATTTTATCACCTGCCCATCGAGGCAAGGTATTTTACAATGTAACGGTAATAAATATTTTCTTCACAACTTCAATCACTGTTCTTTCATCTTTACATAATGGCAAATCAACGAAGAACCAATCCTTACAAACTGATTATGACTCCGACGTTCCATATTGTTTACAAATTAATTTCAACCGTTGCAAAAAAATAAACTTCTACCATTACAAATTGGTGATTCCGACGTTGCACCATAACAGACATTGATTACAAATTGGTGACCCTACCATTACAATGCAGCCTTTACCTGAACCTTTGCCTTCACTTTCACCTTCACATGAACAGTTGTCACATCAACCGTTACATATATTTGGGTATGTTTGTGTGTTCTGCCTCAAATTATAATGTTATAATGATATGATTTCTTCTTCCTTTCCTTTTCTATCTCTTTATATGTCTTGTTCGTCTTCCACACATCCTAGGCCTCAGTCATCACTCTATCCCCTGAGTCATCTACAAAGAAAAGCCATCATCACCTCCAAACTGCTTACTTTGACTGGAATTCTTGTACTGAGATACAGCACCCAAATTGGTTTGCATTTTATAATTCTGGAGATGTCAATACCATCCTTCAGAATATCTTTAATTCAGTCTGAGCTAAATGCAATGCATCAGGGCCATATAAATGTGTTAGAAACAGCTATAGTGCAATATGAAAGATTGCAGCAGTCTGCCTTTCCAGGAAAGAATGATAGGATACTGAACATATATTCAGATTACACAGAACAGAAGATAAAAGAAGGCTCAGCAGTGCACCCAACTATATCAAGCAGGTGACTAAAAAGCAGTATTTAAATTTAGCCACTAACAAAGATAGTAAAGTGTTCTGGAAACATACACATTTGAAACAGAAGCCTCACTTTCCAGTCAGCCTTCTTCACAATCCTCATGCAGGTTAGATTATTGATGATCTCAAAGAGTACACAAAACTTATTGTTGAATGTTATGTTGGCATCAAAACATACCATCTTCACCACTACTGATACCAAATTCCATAACATCTATTAAATTTACTCCTGCAATGCTATGATGCCACTCTGACTCTCAATTTATTCATCTTATGTTATAGCTTTGCATGCAGAAATATTTTTGATTGATTTAGATCTATAATCAATATAATAGCTCCTTTCTGTATTTTGATTGTAAATTGTATTGTTAATGTATTTGCTAACAACCTTGGTACTCTCTCTCTCTCTCTCTCTCTCTCCCTCCCTCTCTCTCTCTCTCTCTCTCTCTCCCTCCCTCTCTCTCTCTCTCTCTCTCTCTCTCTCTCTGATTTGGAATGGAAACAATTACAATTTTTATTGTTGTTCATCTTCTGTACTAATTACATATAATATTAGCATAATGGTCTCACACACTATGCTGATTATACATGAAATGTTCAAACAGGCTGTCTATAGAAACAATTAAATTTAAATAGATTATTAAATATATGGAAAAAATTTTTTTAATTTCTCACATGTCCATAATGATATATATAAGGAAAAAAAGTGAAATATATGGAAAAATACACACATACACACACACATATAAATTTAATATATATATAATACCTATCTTTATATATAGTGTCAGTCAGGCGACACTGGCATCGGCCTCACTTGAATGGTGCTCTTTACATGCTACCAGCATGGGTGCCAGTCAGGCGGAACTGGCTCAGCCACACTCAAATGGTGCTTTTTACATGCCACCAGCATGGATACCAGTCAGGCGACACTGGCATCAGCCATACTCGAATGGTGCTCTTTATATGCCACCGGCATGGGTGCCAGTCTGGCGGCATTGGCATCGGCCACAATGATTTCACTCAGTTCAACAGGTCTTCACAAGCACAGCATATTGCCCAACAATTTAAGGGTGCTTTTAAACAGGCCAGTCATGCAACACTGGCATCAACCACGACTATGATCTCACCTGGCTTGCTGGGTCTTCTCAAGCACGACCTATCTCCAAAGGTCTGAGTCACTTGTCATTGCCACTGTGAGGTTCAACGTTCAAAGATCGTTCTTCATCACCTCATTCCATGTCTTCCTCGGTCTACCTCTTCCACAGGTTCCCTCCACTGTTAGGGTGTGACACTTCTTAGAGTGTGACACAGCTGTCCCCATCGATATGCATCACATGACCATACCAGTGCAGTCGCCTCTCTTGTACATCTGCACATCTGATGCTTCTTGTGTCCAACTTTTCTCTCGGAGGACTTACACTCTGTCATGTATGTAGACTGACATTACACATCCAGCAGATCATACTAGCTTCATTTCTTTCAAGCCTATGCATATCCTTAGCAGTCATAGCCCATGTTTCACTGCTGTGTCACATGGCTGTTTGCATACATGCATCATACAGTCTACCTTTCACACTGAGTGTGCCCTTTGTTACCAGCAGAGGTAGGAGCTCTCTGAACTTTGCCCAGGCTATTCTTATTCTAGCAACTACACTCCCAGAGCATCCATCCTCGCTGCTGACTTGGTCATCTAGGTAAAAGAAGCAATCAACTACTTTTAGTTTTTCCCCTTAGCATATGATGGAATCTGTTTTCTGTACATCTTCAGTGTTTATTGCACCTGTGCATCTGCCACGCACAAAAACTTCCCTAAATAGTTGGGCTGCGACCCTCTCTGTGACTTTCATCACCTGATCCAACAATTTGATACCTTTGTAATTATTTCTATCTATGGCATCACCTTTACTTTTGTAGCAGTTGATGATGGTGCGGTCGGGTATGACTCCTTTGGGTATCACCTGGTTAACTATACAGGTGACTAAACTATAGCCTACACTTCAGATATTTTAAGCATCTCAGCAGTGATTCCTGATGGGCCAGGGGCTTTTCCTGTCTTCACACCTTTAATTGCTTTATTTACCAAGATACTGTCAATTCAAATAGCTAGTCCCTCTATTGGGTTGACATTTGGAAGTCTCTTTCTCCCATTCATTCTCTTCATTTAGCAACCTTTCATAGTAGCATCTCCAAGTCTCTCTCTTTGCAGCATCATTAAATGCAAGTGAGCCATCATCCATGCGGACACATTTCTCTCCTATGACATCGTGATTTTCTCTCACACACAGTCTTGCAATTCAAAACACTTCAAGTCTCTGGTCCTCATGATGCAGAACATTGGAAAATTTCTTATCTGCTTCCCCTCTGGCTAAGTAAACCTGTCTCCTAGCTTCCCCTCTGGTTATCTGATACAGTTCCCTGTTACTACCACATTTCCAGTCCTTCCTTGCCAGTCTCTTTTCCCCAATGGCCCTGTCAACTACATTGTTCCACCACCATGTTACCTTAGATCGAAAGGGGACTTTGCACCAGGCACAGATCTGATCAGTATCCCACAACAGATTGTCCTATAGGAACCTCCAGTTGTCCTCCATATTATGTGACGCTATATCCTCCTCTTTTTCATCAAAAGCTTCAAGTAATACGTCTCTAAATGTTTGTCAATTCAGAGGATCCTTAAGCTTCCAGACCCTTCTTTTCCACACTGGTAGTCTTCTGAGCAGCCATGTAGCCCTGATCCTGGAGTTACTAAATACTAACCTATGTTGTGGGGTGCATTCTTCACTGGGAAAGTTTTGGCATTTATAAATAGCTATCTTTCTCGTTTCCTGGTGAGAATGGAGAGAGCAGGCTGGTACATTTTAACAGTTTTTTTTAGATTGATCGTTAGACCCAATGCTGCACATGCTGCAGAAATCACATTCACCATGTGCTACATATCTTTCTGAGAATGTGCCAACAGATCACAATCATCTGCATACAGAAACTCAACAAGGTGAGAATGCAAAACTTTCGTTTTGGCACAGAATCTTTTGAGATTGAACAGTTTTCCTGTTGTCCTATAACTTATATAGACTCCTTCAGGACAATCTTTAAAAGCTATTTGAAAAACTATTGCAAAATATATAGCAAACATTGTAAGAACAGGAATATCACCTTGCTTTCCACCATTTTCTACAGAAATTGGATCTGATAAGGTACCTTCAACATTAACTCTCACTTCCATCTTGTTATGAAATGTTAAGCATTCTCACAAATTTTTCAGGGCATCCTAGCTTTTTTAGGATCTCCCAAAGTGCAATTCTATTGATAGAATCAAACGCTTTTGTTAGGTCAATGAAAACCTGGTATAAGTCCATATCCTGTTCAATGCACTTCTCTTGCAACTGTCTAGCCGAAAATATCATATCCATAGTACTCCCACTATCCCTAAACCCACATTGCAATTCTGGTAGAACCTCATCAGTAATGTGCAGAAGCAATCTATCCAGCATTACCCTACAGAGGACCTTTCCAGTAACAGCTAACAGAGAGATGCCATGATAACTATCACAGACATCCCTTCCACCTTTAGATTTATATAGTATCTCCATAGTTGCATCACGCCAATCCGGAGGAACCTCTTCACTTTGCCAAACCCTCTGAATCATATCCATCAACATTGCACAAAGATGATCACCACCATATTTTTATATCTCTGCACCTAGTCCATCCATACCAGGGGCCTTCCCATTGTTCAATTTCATGATTGCTGCTTTTATTTCAGCCAGGTTTGGAACTTCTGCTATAAAATGTTTTGTTGGTTTCTCGGGTATATTATCAAGAAAAGAGAGATCAACTTCAGTGGGTCTATTGAGCAACTCATGAAAATATTCTTTCCATCTCCCAACAATATCTTTAGGATTTGTTAATAATTCTGTGCCATCCTTGCTCCGAAGTGGCTCAACCTTTCATGAAACTGGTCCATAAACTTTTTTCAAGAGAGAGTATAAAAGTTTGGAATTATTAGCATTTCAAGCCTCTTGGATTTCATCGTATCTATCACTCCACCAATTTTCCTGCATCATCTGTAGCTTCCTCTGCACTGTTGCTTTTACTGCCTTGAAATATGTAGCCACTGTCCTGTTCGTTGACATGTCGACATTTTGCAACATGTTAAATGCCTTTCGCTTCTCCTCTAAGATAAGATTAACTTCTTCATCATTATCGTTAAACCAATCTTGGTGTTTTTTAACAACAAAGCCAAGAATGTTACTACAAATCTCGTACACTCTTTCTTTGAATGACTTCCAGCTTCTATCACAGGACAAATTATTCATCTCACTCACTGCGTACTGACAGAATCTTAAGTTTATTCACATCAGTCTGTTTATGTAACTTGTCATTATTTGCTTTAACCTTAGGCTTGACAACAAAATTCACCATGGCACACAAAAGCCTATGATCAGTCCAGCACTCTGCACCACTCATACAATAGTAAAGTCCCTAGTATCTCGTTTCCTGGTGAGGATGTAATCTATAGATGCCATTTCTTAGAACCAAGGTGCATCCATGTCATTTTATACTTATTCTTTAGTCGAAACATTGTATTCATGACACACAAATCCATCTCTACGAACATTTGTAACAGTAGCAAACCATTACTGTTGGAACTCCCAACCCTATGTTTTCCTAGGACACCCCAAGTCTCGCAATCTGCACCAACGCAAGCATTAAAATCACCCAAAATGACAACTTTGTCATCATGGGGGATATTGTGTATAATCTCTGTTAGTGATAGATAGAAGGCAAGTTTATCATCCTCTGATGAGTTCATTGTTGGTGCATATGCACTTATGAGTGTTGCATAGTGACCTTTTCTTAATGGCAGCCTTAAGGACATTAAACAATCCGAACGACCACATGGTAGTTCCTCAAGTTTTGAAGCTAGAGTGGTTTTGATAGCAAATCCCACTCCTGATTCTCTCTTATAGGTCTCCTCTCTACCGCTCCAAAAGAAATGATATCCTGCAGATTTCTCTAAGAAATTCCCCTTTCCGTGAATTCTTGTTTCAGCTAATGCTACGACATCCATATCATATCGCTGTAACTCTTTTGCAACAAGCGCGGATCTCTGGACGAAATTTCAGACAATCATTGTCTAATAATGTTTGAACATTCCAACATCCTATATTCATAGGGTTGCATCTTAACTTAAATTTACTCACAGTTGCAGGATGATGACCGGATCCAGGCTGTGGTGCCCTGGAACACCTGCTGGGCCAGACCACAAGACAAAATGTTCCAGAGTTCTTTTTGCCATTTACTTCATAATCAATATGAACTTTCATTGTTTAGATGTGCCTTTTTAAGTTTCAGCCAACCATGTACATACAAGATGTCCATTTCTTCTTCCTCTCCAGCAATACCTGTTTTTGAAAAGTTTTGCACAACAAACATTCCCACTCTCTAAACTACAAAGCATGATCCAAAAAGAAGAGCAAATCAACATCATTGGGTGCATTTGCAGTCGCAGGTTTTATATCAGAGTGTCCTTCTCCCAGTCTTTGACCAACCAAAGGCTGACTACAAGACAGCAGTGAAGTATTTAAATTCAGAGTTGCTTTCTCTTAGATAGACTGCCTTCGCCATAGCTTGGGTAAACAGAGGAGCTCTATCCACCCCTCATCTATTTATTAAAAAAAAAATTAAAATAAGAGAAATAAATACAAATCAAAAATTGAGATAAAAACTGAGTAAATTTAAAACTAAGATTGACAATATATACAATTTAAAAACACAATATACAATATGTACATACACATGCTGAAATACAGTATTTATCATACACACACACACAGAGCTTAAAATGCAATATATACAATACACACACACTCCACAAACACACGTAGTTGAATGGCCGTTGACTACTTTGTAGTTCCTCCGCCCTTTGACGGGTCTTAATTTTTGACCCACAGGGTGTTCAATAAGCACCCGACTCACCAAGCAAGCCTGGTGGGGTTGCCAGTTTAGTCGCCGACGACCCGACCATGGAACAGGTTGTACTGGACTACATAGTACCAGTAGCACTGAAGAGCGACCTGACATATGTATGTATGTATGTATGTTTGTCCCCCACCATCGCTTGACAACCGATGCTGGTGTGTTTATGTCCCGTAGCTAGCGGTTCGGCAAAAGAGACCGAATAAATAAGTACTAGGCTTACAAAGAATAAGTCCTGGGGCCGATTTATTCGACTAAAAGGCGGTGCTCCAGCACAGCCGCAGTCAAATGATTGAATTGAAGCAAATAAAAGAATTGAATATAAATATATATATATATATATATATATATATATATATACACACACACACGTGCATATATAAACAAATATAACACACTCACACACACCTTAATATTTAGCAGAACCAACAGAGACTCAAGAACCGAAAGTTTCGTGCGTTAGCACTTATCAAACTAGTGCTAACGAACGAAGCTTTCGGCCCTTGAGTCACTCTGATGCTTCTGCTAAATACTAATAAAAATATATACACTCATGTTTTGAGCTCTATTTCTCCTGTTTGCATCACCAAACCTATATGTAGACACACACACAATGAAAATGGAAGAGAGATTACAAATAAGAACTACCATAAAAAATGCTCTCTTTAATTATGAATACTAATGAGATTTGTAGCTAAATTGCAAAATAATCGAAAATTTGGTTGTATCAAGCGCTTCCAAATGTGGCGTTGTTTTGGGAAAAATATTGTTAGACGCCATACGAAAATCGATAAACTGTAAAAGTCGCTTATGCTACTTAAAATAAACAATGACAATTTTTGTCGGTTTAATATTTTGTATTTTATTTTATTTAATAACCAGGGCGATGTAATCAGAAAAAACATTTAATTATGCATATCAATTTTCTGTGAGATATGTTTTCACAATTTAAACTCGGCTAATGAGTCTTATGAGTAAATATTGGCGCATGGCATTTTCTTGCTTGACAAGAAAATAAACATCGTTTAGTGATGAAAATAAAAATTGTTCCGGGAATGTCTTTTGGGTTGGTATTTCATCATGAAAGAAAATTAATTTCATCCGGTAATTTTCAATAAATTACTGCTGATGGAAGAGAATAAATATTAAAAAGGAAGGGGTGCTCCTGCAGTTATCTCTCTCTTCATCCACTCTCTCTTTCTCAATATATAACTTCTTTCTGTTCCGTGTAATCTCACATGTGAGATTTTGTTGTTGTTCTTGTCATTTGTTGTTATTTTTCATTTAATTTAGAGTGTATTTAAGCGGCCTCAGTGAAATATGTAATGAAAGCACCTGTACAAGTTTCTAATTTGCTAAGGTATCGACCAAACATTAAAGTGTTTATGTAGCATTTACTATAATTAGTTGATACTTTTGAGTGTCTTCACCAAAGCGGAAACCGAAGAGTAAAGTTACTGTCCATCGAATCATGCCAATACAACTCCGTTGTAAACGGACTAACAAAATATCTTTGTTCCATTCAATAGTTGAGTCTCAGTATTCTGGACATGGATATACCCGTTTGGCAGAGGTAAGAAATGTTCTTTATTAATTTTAAGATTTTAAGTTGCATATTTGTTTTTCTAATATTTCTATCTTTCAGTTTTTCTCTTTCCTTGATCATATGGGTTACTTTTTTTTTTTTCCATTTTGCTGTTTGTTTTGGTCCGAAGTTTCTATTAGCCCTTCCATACGTATATTTCCCGATATCTGGTATATTAATTGCAAAACAAAAATTAATGACTAACTAGAAAATAAAAGAATGAAATAGCTAAATAAGTAATTTAAATGTTCCTTACTTAGTTGATTATCTAAACTGTTTTTTTTTTTTTTGTTTTTAGTATTAAATCATTTGGGGTTTTTTTTTTTGAATTCCTTCCTGCAACTCTCGCTTCAGATTCGAAATAGAACTGTTTCTCTTTATTCTTTTATTGTGAATATAAACAGTTATATTTTATAACTATTTGGATAACATTTTTTGTAAGGAAAAATTTTTTTTCACAAATTCTTTTCGTTTTTTAGGTTTTCTTCAACCCTCATTCTTTCAATTTCCCAGATATTTGTGGGCGATATTCAATTTTATCAGAAGCTTGTAAATTTTTAAAACTTTTTAAGCACTTCAGTTCAAAGCTAAAAATAAACACGTTTTATGTAGAATTTGCTTTCAAATTCAGTTTGATGGCATGGTAAATTCGAGATAAACTCCAGTGTATTTTAAAGTTTTGTAACATGATGATGTTACGTTTTGGTGCCTTTGCAGTCTAACTTGACGTGTAAAATATTTAAAAAGAAAGCTTGTATTAAACAAATTTGGAAGTATAGGTAATAACTTCATCTTAAATATTTAGAAATAGATCTGAAACCCCGAACAGCTATTTAATATGGAAATAATTCATATATCGGTTATTATAAATATAAAAAGACATTTCCAAAGTCGATTTAACCTTTTTTTTTTTTTTCAAGAAAAGAATCAAGACTTCGTTTAAATTTACTTTTAAAATCCAAGAAATGTTTAAAATAGTCCGGAATTGTTCATTTTTATATTTCTAATGTATGAATGAAATATTTGAATAATCATTTTAATATAAATTCTTCGAAATTTGGACGGCTTTTTTTTTTTTTTCACGCCGGTCGGAAGAGGAAATGCATTGATAAAATACCATTTATCCAACCAGTTTCAAATGACCAGAAATTTTAATTATAGCAATTTAAATCACTAAGAAAATACTATATTCTTTGGATTAAACTTGGTTTATCAATTTATTTCTACTGTTTCCATTTTAGTTTTCTTCAACTTATCGCTTGGCAAATATTCCATCTCGGCGTCTTTCACATTTATAAAAACTTTAAATATTAAGAATATAAGTATAGCTCTCTGTTCCCTAATTTAAATATTTTTTAATCTTTTCAGTGTAATTGTTTCAACGTCTGTAATAATGATAAAAATGTAAACACGTTTAAATTAGCCAAAGCATAGAACACACACGCATGTAGTTATATATTTTAAAAGTAATTTTCGGATTCAGAAAGAGTAATATCCCTTCTTCTTTGCCTCCATCTATGGTGTGTTCAAGCTGAACTATTATTTAAAATCTCACTATATAAGCCAGAAATTATATATAAAAGCAAATAAAATCTATTAGCTTTTAATATTTTACATCCGATTTGACATTTTACGTTGTATATGTGTGTAATAAATGTATGTAATATTGTACGAGTGTGATAAAATTCATAAGTTGGTTGATTAATATATATATCATTTACAAGTTTTATTTAATATTAACGGATTTTTCCTTCTGAAACTAAAGTTTTAAAGTGTGTATGGGTAAGATATTGCGTGTGTCTGTAAAATTCTTCAATTTTTTTTTATATAATTGTAATATATATATATATATATATATATATATATAAAATATATTTTTGTGTTTGCCTGTGTAAAATTTTCGGTGACACCTTAGGTGGAAGTAGAATTGTAACTAGTCATTGCATTTAAAACTTACCACTGATTCCTCAGCCTTGATTTCTTTAATTCTGTTGTACACAGCAGGACATCTCTTTATTATTATCTGCATTTATCAGTCCTCTGTACATGGTTCAGAATCTTGGATATTACTCCAGAACTATTTGGAAGCTTTTCAAATGGTCTGCATAGAGTATGGCAAAATGCATTCAACAAACTTGCTTTTCAGCAAGCCATTTCTGAACTAATAAAAGAAAATACTAATAATTAATAAAAAAAAAAAGAAAACCCAGCTCAGCTGTTATAACCATGTGAATTGAAAAGATCATTCAAGGCTATCCAACAAACTACATATACACCTCTAACCATAAGCGTGGAAAATAGACAAGTCTGCTGAATTATTGGAAAAGATTTAGAGAAACTAATGATTTAATGAAGCTCAATATTTGGTGGGAAAAAAAAAAAAATTGACGGATATGAGAGGTAATTGTCCATAGATGATAGCATCTAGGGAGAGGAAGTGTTTCTGGAGGAAACCCTTAAGATCACTCCCTACCTAAATGATGCATGATGCTAGAGAGATCTGAGCAGTCATCTAATGGATATGCATTGTCAACTTAAATAAATTTAATTTGATTTAGCTAAGAATGCTTTTTTATAGACACTGTTTTCAGATTAGTTTTATTAAATCCTCCCAGTTTGGCAAATATATGCATAGCTTTGAAGTTAATGTGGTTAATGTTTAGTTAAATAGTGACAAGTTACTTGTTAGAATAAAAGCATGAACAAGGTAGGGACTACAATAAAGTACATTGGATGAAAGAATATTGGTGTGAACATGGGATAGGAATGCCCACATCATCATCATCATCTGGCATGGGTTGGACTGTTCAACTGGAGTCAGAGAAGCCAGGAGGCTGTACCAGGCCCCAATCTAATCTGGCAGTGTTTCTACAGCTGGATGCCCTTCCTAACGCCAACCACTCCGAAAGTGTAGTGGGTGCTTTTTACGTGCCTTCGGCACAAGGGCCAGAGGAGCTGGTTTCGACATGATTGGATGATGCATTTTACATGCCACCGGCACAGAAGTCAGTCAAAGCTGCACTAGCATCAGCCACATTTGGAGGGTGCTTTTTATGTGCTACCGGCACGGGGCTCACAACTACAATTTCCATTTGATTTGATTTTGCTGTTGATGTACTTGACTCAGTAGGTCTCCTCAAGCATGGCATGTCGCCCTACGATCCAAGGTACTTTTAAGTGTGCTGGTTATGTGACACTTGGTGTAGGTTACAGCTGTGGACTCATTTTATTTGCCGGGTCTTCTCAGTCACATCATACCTCCAGAGGTCTCTGTCTTTTGTCATTGCCTCTGTGAGGCCCAACGTTCAAAGGTCATGCTTCACCACCTCATCCCATGTCTTCCTGTGTCTCCCTCTACCCCAGATTCCTTCCATTGTTTGGGCGTGGCACTTCTTCACACAGCTCTCCTTGTCCATCCGCAGTACATGACCATACCAACGCAAACGTCTCTCTTGCACGCCACATCCAAGGCTTCTTATGTGTAACATTTCTCTCAGGGCGCTTACACTCTGTTGTGTGTGCACACTGACATTACACATCTAGCGAATCATGCTAGCTTTATTTCTTTCGAGCCTATGCATATCTTCAGCAGTCACGGTCAATGTTTCACTGCCATGAAGCATGGCAGTTCACACACATGCATCATACAATCTACCTTTCACTCTGAGCGAGAGGCCCTTTGTCTCCAGTAAGGGTAGAAGCTTCCTGAAAATCTAGGTGAGAAAATATCTCTGGATGGTAGGTGGAGATTAAGTCAAAAAAGTTAGTGGCACCCATTAGTTTGATCAAACTTAGAAATTAATATCATAGAAAATAAAGATAGCACATGCCAAATAGTTATTCCTTACCAAACCACACCTAAACAGCATTTGAATTTATTGTATGTAAGATAGCTCTTTGAATTTCATTTAGAAAAGATTTTTTTAAGATCTCTTCTTGACAACCTGAAGAGGGCTTTCTTCAAAGCAGTTGTTGAGTCAGTATATCTCTATCGCCCTTCAGCATGGGCACTGAACAAGACTTGAAAAGAAGCTTGACAGTACATACACAAGAATGCTTCATGCCAACACCCTACAAAGCTGCAATTGTAATGCAGTCTTCTTGCCATCACTTTATCAGAAAAAAAAAAACACATTGTGCAGGACATTACTGGAGAAGGAAGGATGAAATATCCAGTTATCTCCTTCTCTGGAAACTCACATGTGGATATACAGCTATCAGCTGACTGATAAGAGCTTATATATTGATCAACTTGTGGAAGACACTGGATATCAGGTTGATATGAAAACTGCTATGGAAGTTCAGAACATCTGATGTGGAAAAGTTGCATTGGTCTGAACAAGTTGCTCGACTGGATAGATTTAATGCTACTTTAAGATGTTCCATCTTTTTCTCCATTTATGTAAATATTTTAAATATTAACAGTTTATATCAAGTGTATATATTCAGGTACTGAATAACCTCTCTCCTCCCCAAGCCTCACCCCACATTCCTTTCCCAGTTTTCAGAGTTGGCACTGTCAATGTAGGTACACTGAAAGGTAGGTCTAGTGAGATTGTAGAGATGCTTGAAAGGAGATGTGTCGATGTATGCTGCATACAAGAGGTAAGATGGAGAGGAGCTTCAGCTAGGGTCCTCACAGGCAAGGCACATAGATATAAAATCTTCTGGCAAGGTACTATGGTTGGAGTAGGGGGTGTAGGCATACTCCTTGCGGAAAAATGGGTTGATAAGGTCATAGAGGTTGTCAGGGTATGTGATAGTGCTTAAGCTCAGGCTAGTCCTGCAGAACAGCACAGCTACAGTTATCTCTGCCTACGCCCCACAAGCAGGCCTACCAAACAATCAGAAGGACCATTTTTATGTTACCCTCAAAGACATGTGGTCATGACCTCATCTTTGCAGGTGGGGATTTTAATGGGCATGTTGGGCGGCAATCCGGTATCTTCACTGGTGTACATGGGGGCCATGGTATTGGTTACCAAAACAATGAGGGAACTAGGCTACTGGAGTTCTATGATGCATATAACCTTTTAATCTGCAACACTAACTTCAGGAAGCCAGACAGCCACCTGATAACCTATCAATCAGGTGACTCTGCTAGTCAGATTGATTTCATCCTCACCAGACAGTGGGACGCAGGGTTGCTCTTAAATACAAAAACTCTCCCAAGTGAAAAATGCCCCCCCCCCCATCCGCATAGACTAGTCATTAGTGACTTTAGGCTTGAGGCCAGAAGGATGCCAAGAAGCAGACCAATCCAGGAAAGAAAGATTTGGAAGCTAAAGAACCCTTCACATGATCAGAGATTTAGGGACATCCTCATCAAGAAATTTGATGACAGGGAAGGGGAGCTACAGACCTCGGACATAGAAGGTAGTTGGAAATTCCTACTGGACAGCTTACTAAGTGCCACAGATTAAGTCTGCGGATGGTGCAAAGTCCCTTCCAGACCTAGAGTAACATGGTGGTGGAATAATATGATAGACAAAACCATTCGAGCAAAAAAACAGGCCTGGAAAGCCTGGAAGGGTGGTGGTAGCAGGGAACTGTACCAAATAGCCAGATGGGAGGCTGGGCGAAAGGTATACATAGCCAAGGGTGGAGCGGAAAAGAAGTTTGCCAATGTCCAGCGACATGAGGTCCAAAGAACTGAAGTATTTCGGATTGCAAGACAGTGTGTGAGAAAGAATTGTGATGTCACAGGAGAGAAATGTGTCTGCATGGGTGATGGTGCACTTGCTTTTAATGATTCGGAAAAGAAAGAGGCTTGGAGAAGCCATTATGAAAGACTGCTGAATGTGGAGAATGAATGGGAGGAGGAAAGCCTGCCAAATGTTGACCCAGTAGAGGGACCAGCTATCCGAATAGACAGTACCCTGGTAGATAAAGCAATTAAGGGTATGAAGCCAGAAAAAGCCCCCCGGTCCATCAGGAATCACTGCTGAGATGCTTAAAACATCTGGTGGTGTGGGCTATGGCCTAGTTGCCCATATTGTAAACCAGGTAGTTCATAATGGAGTCATACCCAATGACTGGCATAACAGCACCATGGTCAACTGCTACAAGGGTAAAGGTGATGCTTTAGATAGAAATAACTACAGAGGTATCAAACTGAGAGTCATAGCCCAAATAATTAGGGAGAGAGTCTGCTTAGATGAGATACAGTTCAGTTTTGTGCCAGGTAGAAGCACCACTGATGCTATATTCCTGGTACAGCAACTGCAGGAGAAATACCTAGCCAAAAATAAACCCCTATACTTGGCTTTTGTGGACTTGGAGAAAGCCTTTGACAGGGTCCCCCGATCCCTTATCTGGTGGGCGATGCAGAAACTGGGGGTTGACAAATGGTTGATAAGGGCTGTATGAGCCCTATACAGAGATGCTGTTAGTAAGGTTAGGGCTGGCAATGAGTATAGTGAAGAATTCTGGATAGAAGTAGGGGTCCACCAAGGATCAGCCTTCAGCCCCCTCTTATTCATCATAGTCCTCCAGGCAATAACAGAGGAATTCAAGACAGGTTGCCCCTGGGAGCTCCTCTATGCTGATGACCTGGTCCTCATAGCAGAATCACTACCAGAACTAGAGAAGAAATCTCAGGTGTGGAAGCAAGGTTTAGAACCGAAGGGGCTTAGAGTCAATGTTGCAAAGACCAAAGTTCTTGTAAATAGGAAGGCAAGCACAACACACACCCCTTCTCGATCTGTAGAAAAGGTGTAGGTAGAAACTCCATAAGATGTACCCAGTGTAAGCTATGGACACATAAGAGGTGCAGCAACATCTAAGGAAGATTAACTGGGAAGATAGCTTTCATGTGTGGCAGATGCACAGGGGCAATAAACACCACAGATGCTCAGAAAACAGATTCCATCACATACCAGGGGGAGAAACTAGAAGTTGTTGATATCTTCCGCTACCTAGATGACCAAGTCTGTAGTGGGAGTGGATGCTCAGAGAGCGTTACCACTAGAATAAGAATAGCCTGGATAAAGTTTAGAAAGCTCCTACCCCTACTGGTGACAAAGGGCCTCTCGCTCAGAGTGAAAGGTAGATTGTATGATGCATGTGTGTGAACTGCCATGCTTCATGGTACGTAAAAAGCACCATCCGAATGTGGCCAATGCCGGTGGCAAGTAAAAAGCACCAACCGATAGTGGTCTTTGCCAGCCCCCTCTGACCCCTGTCTCTGTGGCACATAAAAATCACCCACTACACTCTCGGAGTGGTTGGCATTAGGAAGGGCATCCAGCTGTAGAAACACTGCCAGATCAGACTGGAGCCTGGTTCAGCCTCCTGGCTTCCTAGACCCCAGGTGAACCATCCAACCCATGCCAGCATGGAAAACAGACGTTAAACAGTTGTAGTAAATAATAGTTTTTTGTTCTTTACATAGAAATAGTATTTCTCTTATCACTAATCCTCTTTAAATATGCCATTGACAGGATACTGAGAAAAGACCTGATTGATATGAAAGGCATTAAAATAGGCTCTGTTCTTTTACCTCCAGTTATATATGGAGGGTGTCATTCTGACAGGGTTAGAAAGATAATGGAGTCAGATATTCTCAGCTGATTTACAGGTAATTAAGTTTATTGAGAATTAATTGAACCACTATTAGAAGTTGAATTGTTTGATGTGGAACTGAAATTCAACTTTGAATCAACACCACAAAAAAGGGTATTCATGAAGATATTTTTTTAGTCCAAGATACACCTGAAATTTATAACTCATGATTTGCTGAATCCTAAACATGAAGCTAGGTGTGACTTTTTTCAGTTCATATTGTATGCAACTTACATTGCTTGAATTCAGATTGGTGTCAATGAACGTTTTTGGGGTTTCTAATATCAGTTATGGATGACCTGCATGTCTACAGCTTAGACAAGCTGTTGTTTATTTTATCTAGAATAAACAAGTGAAAATTGAAGTAAGGATTTGTAGCAAGTGTGCGGAACTGGACAGGTCTAATTTAGTTTAATTTAGACAAAATAGCAAACTTGATACAGCTAATCAAATTAACTGGAGATGACATTATACTCACTGTAACCTCACCTTTTTACTACTTTTCACAATTAGAATTGAACTGATATGGACTTTTTGTTTAAATTGATGATGTAGTCATCAAAGAACTGCTTTGAAATAAAATTCAAAGTATATTAAGAAGAAATATACTAAAAAATACTCAGCATAATGTGGTGGTCATTGATGAAGGGCAAGATAATTTAGGATCAAAATATGAGGTCACATTACAAATAAAATTAATCCATGCCAAAGTAGAAATCATCATCATTATTTAACGTCCGCTTTCCATGCTAGCATGGGTTAGACGATTTGACTGGTGACTGGCAAGCCAGAAGGCTACACCAGGCTCCAATCTGATTTGGCAGAGTCTCTACAGCTGGATGCCCTTCCTAACACCAACCACTCCAAGAGTGTAGTGGGTGCTTTTTACGTGCCACCGATACGAGGGCCAGTCCGGCAGTACTGGCAACAGCTATGCTCAAAAGGTGTTTTTACGTGCCACCTGCACAGGAGTCAGTCAATGTTTTGTTCACATGCCACCGGCACAAGTGCCAGTAAGGCAAAACTGGAAACGATCGCGCTCAAATGGTGCTTTTTCCTTATTCTTGCAGTTATGCTCTCAGAGCATCCACCTCTGCTACTGACTCGGTGACCAAGATAACGTGAGCTATCAACTATCTCTAGCTTACCTGCCTGACATTGGATGAAGTCTATTTTATGTACATTTCTTGTGTTTATTGTATCTGTGCACCTTCCACACACACAAACTAGTTTCCTTGTTAACCTTCCTCTGATATTGCTGCACCTCTTATGTGTCCATAGTTTACACTGGGTATGCCTTGTGGAGTTTCTACCTACCCCTTTTCTACAGCTCAAGCAGAGCCACCTACCTGAAGGGATTTGTGATTTGTCCGCTTTCCTACTTACTAAGACTTTGGTTTTTGCTGCATTAACTCTAAGGCTCTTTGATTCTAGACCTTGCTTTCACACCTGAAATTTCTTCTAGCTCTGGAAGTGATTTGACTGAGAATAAGGTCATCAGCATAGAGGAGCTCCCAGGGGCAGCCCGTCTTAAATTCCTCTGTTATTGTGTAGAGGACTATGATGAACAAGAAGGAGACTGAGCACTGATCCTTGGTGAAACCCTACTTGTACTCTGAATTTATCGCTTTGCTCATTGCTACCCCTCACCTTACTGACAGCATCCCTGTACATGGTTTGTACAGCTCTCACCAACCACTTGTCTATCTCTAGTTTCTGCATTGACCACCAGATAAGGGATTGGGAGACCCTGTCAAAGGATTTCTCCATGTCGACAAAAGCCAGGTGCACATGTTTAACTTTGGCTAGGTACTTCTCCTGCAGCTGCCTTACCAGAAATAGAGCATCAATAATGCTTCTCCCTGACACAAAACCAAGCTGCATCTCATTTAGATTAACTCTCTTCCTAATAAGTTGGTCTATGATGCTCTCTGTAACTTTCACCTGATCTAACAGTTTGATACCTCTGTAACGATTTCTGTCTAAGGCATCACCTTTAATCTTATAGCAGTTGATTATGATGCTGCTACACCAGTCATTGGGTGTGACTCCCTCATGTACAACCTGATTTACTATATGGGTAACTAGACCATATCCCACACTGCCAGATTTTTTTAAGTGTCTCAGCAGTGATTCTTGATGGGCTAAGAGCTTTCCTGGTCCATAAAGGTACATATCCTTTATGGCTTTATATACCTTGCTTCTGTCTATTCGGATTGTTGGTCCCTCTGCCAGATCCACATTAGGCACATTCTCTTCCCATGCATTCTCTACATTTAGTATCATTTCATAGTGGCACTTCCAAGCCTCTTTCTTTGCAGATTCAAACTGCAAGTGAACAATCATCCATGCAAATATACTTCCCTCCCACGACATCACAATTTTCCCTGGCACACTGTGACTCAACAACCTACACTAAAGTTGCCTGCAGCTGGCAGAATTTGTTGAGGTGGATTCCCTTTCTGTTGCTAACCCTCACTTGTTTCCAAGTAAGGTAATATTTCCCCATGACCAGACATGTTTCCATGGAAGATTGGAAATGATGGATACCACTTGCATAAGACACGGTAATGTACACACACACACACATATATAACCTTTGTCTTTTACTTGTTTCAGTCATTAGACTGTGGCCATGCTGGGGCACCACCTTCAATCTTTAGCCAAATGAATCAACCCTAGTACTTATTTTTTTTTTTTAATTCTATTGGTCACTTGCCAATTGGCTAAGTTACGGGGGACATAAACGCACCAACACCAGTTGTCAAAAGCAGTGGTGAGGGACAAATATAGACACAAAGGCACATACACAATGGGCTTCTTTCAGTTTCTGTCTACCAAATCCACTCACAAGGCCTTGGTCAACCTGAGGCTGCAGTAGAAGCACTTGCCCAAGGTGCCATGCAGTGAGACTGAACCCAGAACCATGTGGTTGAGAAACAAACTTCTTACTATACAGCCACGCCTACATATATCTATTTACACACACACATGATAGGCTTCTGTCAGTTTCTGCTTACCAAATCCACTCACAAGGATTTGGCTAGCTTGGGAGTATAGAAAGTGCCATACAGTGGAACTAAACTCATGACCATGTGGCTGGGAAGCAAACTTCCTACCAAACTTTCATGTCTGCACCTATTACTAGTACTAGTCTATTACTGCAGGTAAGATTTGTAGATTACCTGGCACCCATTCTCAACATCTGAGTAAACTGGGATGATATAAGATAAAGCTTTCTATCCAGAAACAAAATAAAATACTTGAAGATTTGAACTTGCATCCTTATGAGAAGATAGTCTATTGTCTTATAGACTCAGTGATCTTACCTTTAAAAGTTTTGTTCTTGTACACCAGACCATCTCTAATTCCACTGAAAAATCATCGTTGGGATTCAGGATCAATACTTGCTCTAAGCTACAGTTAAGTAGAAGACTAATTAGCCATAATTTCATTTGAGTTTCTAAACTAGTTGATAAAACAAATTTTTATTAAATTCCAAGTCTACAAGAATATTTGTCTTTTAGTATTTTAAATGTTTCTGTTCAAACTGAAAGAATTAACTTCTATGGTAGTTTTATTCTATAACAATGTGATACTCATTTACCCTTGTCTTAATTTTTACAGAATATTTTTCTTAATCTTGAGCAGCTTTTTTCTTTCACTACAATTATTATAACTATATGCAAATTATGGTATTCAGTTTTTAATTCAACTTTGATTTGTTTTTAATGATTACTTTTCATCAACAGTCAGTTGTTTTTATCCAACAGATTCTGTTAATTTGGAAAATAAACTGCTGTTCAGTTCACTTTAAATGTTCATTTGAGTGTTGTCTATTTCTACTTACATCTTCCTTAGTTTTTATTTTCCAATTTCCTCCCCTCTTAGATCTCCTGGCACTTCTTTTATTCAGCTATCACCATCCATGTTTTACATATCTAAACTAAATTACATGTCCTCTCTTGCACATTACAACTGATTACTTTTACCCAGTCTTTTTTTTTTTTCTCAGCTCATCTATATACTATATCTTTCATGCACACTAATATACATCCAGTAGAGCGTACTTACTTCATATCCTCTACACTCAGTGCCCACGACTCACAACCATGCAGTATCACACTTTCTATACAATCTACTTGTTGCTAACAGAGGTAATAGTTCCCTGAACCTGTCCCAGCATGTTTTTATTCTAGCTACTATGCTCTAATGTACAATAGGAAAAATTGGGAACAAAATTGTTGAGTCTATAAAGTATCAGACTGCAAATTCATCTATTTATGCTTGCTTGGGTCGGATGATTCATCTTGAACCATGTTAGTTCTTATTTAGAGTAACTACCCTCTTAGAGTGGAGGCGCAATGGCCCAGTGGTTAGGGCAGCGAACTCGCGGTCACAGGATCACAGTTTCGATTCCCAGACTGGGCGTTGTGAGTGTTTATTGAGCGAAAACACCTAAAGCTCCACGAGGCTCCGGCAGGGGATGGTGGCGAACCCTGCTGTACTCTTTCACCACAACTTTCTCTCACTCTTACTTCCTGTTTCTGTTGTGCCTGTAATTCAAAGGGTCAGCCTTGTCACACTGTGTCACGTTGAATATCCCCGAGAACTACGTTAAGGGTACACATGTCTGTGGAGTGCTCAGCCACTTGCACGTTAATTTCATGAGCAGGCTGTTCCGTTGATCGGATCAACTGGAACCCTCGACGTCGTAAGCGACGGAGTGCCAACAACCCTCTTAGATGATACGGAGTAACTACAATAAGATAACATTGCTTCTGGGAGGAAACTGAAGGGGACTGCAAACTCAAGCCCATGCTTATTTATCGATCTGAAAACCTCCATGCTTGAAAAGGAATCTAATTGTAGATGAAAAACAAAAATATTGGTTACCATGGCAATGAGTATCACTTCTGGTCTGGCAACACCTGTTACCTTGAGCGATCGCCTGCAACTGCTTTTTGGATTTTAAGTGTGTCAGTGCCTGCCTGACTTCCTTCATGCTAGCCAGCATTTTATCGTCCTTCATTCCATTCATCTGTTTTTGTTTTTTTTTTAATTTTTTGAACACCCTTGTGATGGCTTCAAAAAGAAAGAATTCTGAGATGCAAAGCAAGGATAAGAAGAAACGTCAAGCAATTACTTTAGAAATAAAATACGAATTGATTAAACAACACAAAAAGGGATGTAACTGTTAAAGATTTATCAAAAGACTTGATATGGCTCCTTCATCTGTTTGTACCATCTTGAAGCAAAAGGAAGATTATTTATATAAAGTTAAAGGAAGTCACTCTCTAAATTCAACTTGGTTACAAAGAAAAGATAATGAAAGTTTAATTTCCCGCACAGAAAATCTTTTGACAGCTTGGAATAACAATCAAATTCATAGACTTCGTATGCCACTTAGTCAGGCTATAATTTGCAGTAAAGCAATTTCCTTTAACTTGCTTAAGGATAAATCCAATGGATCAAATGAAACATTTGTAGTGAGCAATGGTTGGTTTGATCATTTCAAAAAATGAACAAATCTACACAATGTGAAGACCCAAGGAAAACCGTTTAGTGCAGATCAAAAGGCTGCAGAAACTTTTCCTCGCCAATTAGATTTGATTGAGGAAGGCTTTATAGCATCTCAGATATTTAATGTGGATGAGACGGGCCTATTTTGAAAATGAATGCCTCCAAGGATTTTTATTGTGAGAGAAGAATCTTCAATGCCAGGATTCAAAGCTGCAAAAAAGAAGATAACATTGCTTCTGGAAGGAAACTGTGAAGAGGACTTCAAACTCAAGTCCATGCTTTTTTATCGATTTGAAAACCTCTGTGTTTGAAAAGGAATTGATAAGACGAAACTTCCTGTAATCTGGAAGTATAACAGAAAAGCTTGGGTGACAGGAACTCTATTTGAAGATTGGTTTTCTAATCACTTTGTTCCTGAAGTAGAAAAATATTGTTAGGATAAAAAAATTCCTTTCAAGATTCTTTTGATAATGCCCCCAGTCATGCTGCATTTTTTAAAGCATCACCATCAAAATATGTTGTATTTTTTTACCTCTCAGTGCAACATCTTTATTGCAGCCTATGGATCAAGGAGCCATTTCATCGTTTAAATCTTACTTTCTCTGTTTCACCTTTGAAAGACTACTCGAAGTGATTGATAAAGAAAATGGTCCTACGATTCAAGAATTTTGGAAGAGTTTCAACATCCTTGATTCAATAAAATTGATAAAGAAAGCATTGGATAAAATCACTGTAAAGAACATGAAAGGAATTTGGGAAAATCTCTGTCCCAAGTTAACTGATGATTTTGAAGGTCTTCAAAAAGAAACTGACACAATCATAAACATTGCAAAGAAATTGAACTTTGAAATTTCACCTGAAGATGTTAAAGAAGCTCTTTGTGTTGACAGTAATGAAATCACATGTAAAGAATTGCTACAAATGGAATAGTTTGAACAGGAAGAAGCAAAAAATGAAGAATCACCTGAAAGATGCATCTCTGCAAAAAAGCTAAATGAAGCATTTCTTCACATCAAAAGAGCAATTGAAATCTTTGAGCAGCAAGATGTCAATTTTGAAAAAAGCTCAACTGTTGCTGCAAATTTAATGAGCGGTCAATGCTTGTTATCGTGAAATCTACTGTGAAATGAAAAAAATCTTTTCAACAAACAACTTTAGATAATTTTTTTAACAAAGAGAACTAATGCGGACCAAACATCAAAACAAGAAAAAACAGATGGAATTGACATATGCTGAAGAGGCCCCAGTGACAGCAGACTCGATAAATACAAATTGAATTTCATAAGTTGAATTTTTTTTTTTTTCTTTTTTTTTATTCTATAGTTTGTGATTGAATATTGCTATTTTTATCTTAACCTTTTTTTTTTTTTTCAATTTTAGAAAGTTTGAGAACCAATTAAAGGTATATTCATTGTTTTCTGTGGACGATAATACACCACTATACAAATTTTTCACTTTACGAATCTAGTCAGGAACGAATAAATTCGTAAACATGAGATCTGCCTGTACATATAAATCAATAGTCTTACAAAGTACATTGTCTTTTAATCTGATGGCCTGTCTGTGTTATTAAAAACAGGGTAATCAACAAAATGATATATTTATATATATATATATATATATATATATTGTGCATGATATACATCTCATTATCCAAAATGGTACAATTGCAAATAAATAACCAAGATGTATTAAAATATATTGGTTTTTGACTTAATTCTCTCTAATATATACATCTATGTTTTCTTCAGCTGCCCCACTCAGTTATTCAGTTAGCAGGAAATAAACTGAACTGTGAAAAAGCATTCACATACATAGTTGAACTTGATGAAGTTAGCGTATTTCTGGAAAAAAATATTGACAAATGCTTTCAAATTCTGAAGGTTTGTATTATTTCTTTTGTTCTATTTTTCTTCAAACTTTTTTTTTTTTTTTGGTAAAGAATAAGTAAATACAAAATTTATTAAAATATTAAATCTGATTAAAGAAAAAATATTACACTTAATTCAGGTATGCTTGTGGCTTACTGAATAAAGACCTCAATACCCTGCATTTAGGAAAAAGTTAATGTATACTCTCACTCACTCACTCTCTCTCTTTCTCCCCCCCCCCCCAAATAATGAGGTTAAATCCAGAAAATCTTCATCTGAAACTCCTCTCATAATGTTAGGCATTAATTGCACTTAATACTTGTACATGCAACAGATGCTGTGTTTAGTGCTAAATTTTTAACTCAGTACTTACAGAATCAAATAGTACTATAAGCATTATGTTAATCAACTGGAGTAAAAAACCTCATTTATTGTGCCTGTTGTAAAATCTGCACTACAACCATTTGATGGTGTCCATTCAGAAAATAATGAATATTTCATGCATATTTTTGATTTGCTGGGATTATTATTTATTCATTCAGTTTTTTTCCTCCTGAACTGGATAGATCCATCTTGCTCATATACACTTTGAGTAGACCAGATCTCTTTCAGGAGGCCGTTTGCAACAAAACTTTGTCTTGAAACAGGCTTACAATCTGTTTGATACAAGCTATTTAATGAAAGTTTAAAACTCGATATCATAAAGTCTATCCGACTGCGTAATAGTTGGTCCGACATTCATTCATCATTTAATGTCCATGTTCCATGGATTGGGTAGTTTGACAGGATCCAGTGGGTCTAGGGACTATGTTGTGCTCCAGTGTCTGCTTTTGCATGATTTCTATGACAAGTTGCCCTGCCTAATGCCAACCACTTTACAGTGTGTACTGGGTGCTTTTCTCATGCCACCAACACTGAGGTCACTATGCAGCTTGCAAGTCTATGAAACCCTAGAGGAGAGGCTTTATTGCTGGCACATGAGTATTAAGGTATGAAGGGAAATGAGGCAGAATAGGTTCTAGTTGTAGGAGAGCTACACAACCACTCACATTTAGGATACAGAAATGAATCAGTTGCTGCAAGAGACAAATAGTAGGGATGAGGTGTCCAGGTGGCACCTAATTTCTGCCACCTTGAAAAATATATAAGTGATATATGTCTAAACATTGGCAACTATAGACTTCAAATAGTGTTGCAGTTTATGGTAATAGCTAACTACAGCAGTGTGTGCAAGTAGACCATTGAGCTTTGAATCTAAAGATAACAAGTTCAACCTTGCATGTTGCACCTATTTACATTTTGTTTTCGTGATATTTCCTTGTACAGAAAATTACCGGTCGACTAGTTTCATTTCATCCTCGGAGAGCAGCTGATGACTTATATGATGATAGTGTGGATAAATTTGCACAGATCTTCTACGAATATAATGGAGTTGAGGTATGCTGCATTAGCATTTCCTTAAATTTATCTTTTCTTTTCATTTTTAAAGATCTTTGAGTAAATATTTTTAGCTGTATATCCTTTCTCATCCAATACTCAAGCAAAAATGCTGAAAGAAAACACTATTTCTACACAATAATTTATTACTTTCTTAATTTAACAATCTTTTTATAACTATATTTTCTTTCACAATATATTGTTATTTTCGATATTATTTCTTGAGAGCTTCATGTGATATTTAATTCCTTGTAGCTCATCTGAAACTAGATATCACCTTCAAATGTATTTTTACCCATTCAGTAACTTATCTTCCAGCCTTTCAGTTCCTCTTCAGATTGATTATTAGACAGTATATCAACATACAGCTTGCTTTTGGATACTGAAAATTCCCTTTATTGTCATTACAGACTGCTCAAAATGTTACTTTTTTTGTGCAGATAATGCTTTCACTGATTGCAAAGTAACAAATTCTTTTCCATACTGGGCAATGTCATTTTATGACTGCCTTGAGTCTTTTGAGTTCGACAAAATTTTTAGGCTTCACATTTTGCTGGTATTTTTTTCTATTTGCATACTAAACTGACTATATAGTATTTACTTTTTGCATTTGTCCTTGAAGTTTGAAAGATTTACTAGGGAAATTTTATATAGTAACAATATTTAGTGATGAAGCTGAGGGAAACAGAACATGGGATTCAACTTCACCATTTATTCTTCCAAGATTAAAAATAGCAATAAAATATTGGAATTAATTAAATTGTATATATTTTATCTCATGAAATTTCACCTTATGCCTAGAGAATTGATATTACTCTGTGAATTTGCTAATCATATACACTTACTATATTAACTTTCTGGAAGAAAAATAAAAGCTATTTCTTTATTTTGTAGATAATTTTACGCTTGCTGACGTTTAGTTCTTTATTCCCAAGTGATTCTCTCAGTTGTCCAGGTAAGGTTCATCTCCTGAATTAATTAATATTTTGATGCAAATATTATTCAGATACATCAATTTTTACCTGTTCCACCCCGCCTAAATAATTTTTCTCTAATGTTAGCTAGCCATTTTACATTCAGAAGATAATAGGACTTTTTAAACTTTCACTAAGAAAAGTTAATGAAAAGATTGAAGTGCTGACTTCTCATTCACAAACTTGTCATATTCCATTAGCTTCATGTCACTATCTGGATTTTTAAATTGCCATCCAAATCCTTATAAGAATGGAGACTGAGAGATTTATAGCCATGTTTTATTTAAATGATCAATGTTAAATATTGGTTTCACTAGTTCTCTAAACTATACTATTAGCAGGTAGTACTTGATTAATTGATTCATGCAAAAGGGAGGAATAAATCTTTCTTTTCCTTTTTATAAGTTGTGTGATTTCTTTGAATTAACTTCTACCCCCATCACAAATACCTTTGTTCTAAAGGAAATATATATTGCAAAATGATGGATAGTTAATTATAAGATTCTTTTTCAGATTCAGAGCATGTGTTACGAGCAAAGAGTTTGTGTCTAGAAATTTTAATTAAAATTATCTCAACTGTAAGTATACTGTTTATGTATAATATATTTTTTCTTTTTGACTAATTGAAATTTTCAATGGCTACAGGAATTCCTCTAGATGAATTATTCAAGCCCACACTGTTAGTGATAAAAGCAATTTACTGAGGACTAGATTAAGAAATGTGACTTTTATTAATTTATTTTAATTATGCTTTTTTCATTTTTCTACTTAATACATACTGAGTACCATAATGTATAAAGCAAATTTTTCTACTGATGAGTTTATAGAATTAATTATTCATGATTAATTCTTATACCACTTCACTTAGAAATAAGAGTGATGATTATCTTAATTCACATATTTTCTCTTGAATATCAAGCAGTTTTATTTATTAAGCTTGCATAATTAAAATAGAGTATTAATCTTGTGTGTGTGTGTGTGTGTAATAGAGATAAAAATAGTATTTCTTATTCAAATTGTGTATTGAAGATAATGTAAAAATAGATTTATTTTCTCAAGGTTTCTGTGTTTCTTGTATTTTGCAGCCAAAAGGAGAAAGAGTAATATCAAGAGTGCTTTCAAAAGATGATATCTTGAACTATATTTTTACACTGTTAGCCCAAAAGAAAACATTTATAGCAGCTTGTCAGTTGCTTGAGGATATGCTGCAGATGAGGCAGGAAGTTTTGGATTTACATAAAATACGTAAGTTTTTGAAATGCTTAACTTTTATTATTAATTTTGCTGAAGTATTTTGACCATTTTTGTTATATTTAAATATTTAACAGTTCCTGATTCATCTTTTGCTCAAAGAAACAATTTCATCTGTTGCTATGCATTGAGCATTATTGATTCACAATATAGATTAATGACTTCAATATCTATGCACTAAGACAAGTGATTGCTTGATCACTTTAAAAGTTTTTATGATAACTTGCATGCAATAGGAAAAATATTGTTTGATATCTTAGTAGCTCTCTCTCTCATATGTCCATTTCATATGCCCATTCATACATCTTTCACTTCCTCCTCTCTTTCACTTTAAAACAAAAGTAAATAAATTTTTACAGAAATTAATGAGCAAAACCAGCTGTTCATTTTGGCATTTCTGAGGGTTCAACCGAAAGAATGCCAATAGTTTTTAACAAGCTTTTATTTATATGATTTTTTTAATTACATGTTTTTCATTCATTGTTTGCAATGTTCTCCCCCCCACACACACACATACACACACTGTCTCTATAATATAAACACACACACACTCCAGGTGTGACTAGCAGAAAACCGCTCAGAGGATGGTCTTTCTGCTAGTATAGTATAAAGAAGTCATGGGTAAACTGTAGCCCACAAAACTTTCTGAATGGCACACCAACAAGAAGTTACCTTGAATTTTTTTTTGTAATAGTGCAGCCCACCTGATGGTGAGTCCTGTCTCATGCAGTCTGCTTTGCAAAAAAAGTTACACATGCTTGCTATAAAGATTTTTCAGACTATTTCTATGACCTGCAAATTCGTATATAAATATACATTGCTTAACTTTTGGCCCTTACTGTAATACGTTGAACCAGTTAATTCTTCTATCTAGAGCATTCAGTTAGAAATTACTTTAGGTTTCAACATATTTTGGTACAATTTTAGTATCTGTTGGTTACTTTCTATATTTCAGATAATTTGCCAGGTCTAATATCTTGTCTAAGTGATGGGGAGTTGGCCAACTTCTGCCGAATTCTTGCAATTACTATATCTGATTTAGATATTTATGAAAATAAATCTTCATGTAAGTATTAATGGCATTTTGTGAACTAGACTTAAGGTCCTATAATTTTAAATCCCATCTTTACATTTTAAGATGGCCTTGCCCTTCATTTCTCCAAGGTTAAGTTCCAGCTATAACCCCTGTCCCTAAAAATTTTGCTGTTTTTGTGTATTATATGGGCCACGGGTGAGATTTTTACTTGTTTGTTTTATTGAAATTTATCCACCTTTTGCCTGTGCTAGTGGTATTTGTACAAATTGATATGAGCCAATCAGGGAGCTTCTTTCTGCTTGGTTGCTCAGCTTGTTAGCCAAATCATGTTCTATCTTTAAACACACACTTACTGGATAAGGCAACTTAAGTACACTGTCTGGAATTAATATGAAATGGCCATGACGCAAACATTTTTAATCACAGATCTGATTGATCAGAGCTGAACTGAGGTGAGACGACAACAAAAATTTGTGATATTTTTGATAAAATGAAATTTTTAAATACATAATATTTAAAGAGGTTTATGTCCTACCACTTGCATATCTAAGTTTGGATTGCATATTTTATGGCAGATTTACTTTAGGACAATATTTGTCCTAATCATTTCTCTGTAAATATTTCTACACATTCTGTTTCAAAGTTGTTTCTACTGTCTCTATTTCAGTATTTGCACAGAATAAACAAAAGCGAAGTAATGGTTTTGTGAATATTAGGGATGTCAATCAAGGTTTGTCTGCTTTATTATAATTTACTCTGAGTAATTATTAATCTTAGCTTTTTTGTTTTATTATTCATGTCTTGTCCAATCCATGATAGCATAGAAAAAAGCAGACAAAAATGATATTAAAGAAAGTACCAAAAGTTTGAATAAATTTTTTTGTTTTATATTTGAGCCAGATTAGAGTATGGATTGATAAATTTCTGTATTTTGGGTTTTTATTTCTTTTTTTACTGCAGAAACCCTTTTCCCATCTCCTTTTTATAAAATATATAGAAATTGTATTTATCTCTTATTGATAAATTAAAACTACATTGATCCCCTCCTCCCAATAAAACTTCAGGATTTGTATGTTCAAAGTTATGAACTTTTGGTGTGTGTACTGTGCAGTTAGATGTCATTGCTGATATCACATAAAGCATGCATAAGCACATGCTTGTACACCAAACACACACAAAGCTATACCATATGCGTCTCTACATCTAAATTCAGCTGCACTATGATAAAAACAGAAGGAATCCCAGCTTATTACAATCATTACTAACATCTCTAAGTATATAAAATCCATCTTGTTACAATCAGTCCTAACACCTCTAAACATTCAGAATCAAATGGTGTGGGTTGGCAGAGTTTGTTGAACATCTGTCAAAATAGTGTGTGGTATTTGACTATATTCTGTTATGTCCTGAGCTCAAATCCCAGCTGGGTATGCTTTGTCTTTCATCTTTATGAGGTTGATATTATAATTATTAGTCAATATAATAAACTCTACTTTGGAAAATAGTTCCCTACCATGGCCACAGTTCAATGCCAGAAAGGGATTAAAAAACCAGACTAAATGTTCAAACTTCCACATTGTACCCTTTGCATCAAAATACTGCAGTATTGTCCCATCAAAGCATAGCTGACCCAGTATGTTTTGTCAGATTAATTATGATGATGAATTGGTTGGTAAAGCATTAGACAAAATACATGTGGTATTGAGATAAATTTCTTTGATTTTGGATCCTGCGAAGACAAGCTTTGTCTTCCTTTCATAATCAATAAATAAGTACAAGTCAGGAACTGTACTGTCCTACAAAACCTAGTCTTATGTCTGTTAGAAATTGATATTTTTATGGAATGAAGTTGACAGAAGCAATAGAATGCCAAATGTATTGCTTCACAACATTTAATCCTCATTCCTTTATATTTTGAGTTCAAATTCCGCCAGGGTAGACTGTATTTCATTTTTCTAGAATTAATAACACAAGTATCAATCAGTAGCATACTGAAAGGTTTCATTCAATTGTTTCTCACCTTACAAAAAATTGATCTTGTGTCTAACATCAGCCGATAACTGTTGAACAAAGCTTAGTTCCCACTTAATTTAGTTTCTGACTGAAATCAATTCGGTACACCATAAATGCTTTTGAGAAAGCCATGAACATCACATAACCTCATGTTCTATATGTATTTGTGTACATAATGAATATTATTAATGGAATGTTTGTATTGTCTAAAGAAATCTAAATGAATATTAACATAAAATTCATGTAAGTAAGCATTAATCAATAATGCACATAGCAGTTACAGACCAGAGGATTTATATTTGTATCCTGTTTCAGAACTTCTTTTAGGAATACCAGAATTACTGCCAAGATTGGTTAATATCACAGTTTCAAAAGCAAAAGATTGTAAGTATAACAAATTTTTGCTTCCATATAGGTTATTTGTTGTAATTTAATTTTGTTCATATTTATTGTTCAGTCCTGTCATAGGATAGCAAATTGCTGCAAATTTAGATGTTCCCATGATTTACTGGTCAAATTTAAACTTTTTAATCTCTGTAAATCTCACAATCATTAATATTAGTAATTTGTGCAGCAATGTGAGGTTATGGATTACAAGATTTTAAACTTTACTACTACAATTATTGTCTCTGTGCTTTGAAGCAAGGTACTTAACTCTTCTTGTACGAATCTGTACAGTTGACACAGGTTCTAACAGAGGAAAAGAATCACTATGAAAAGTTGTCTGAAAAATGCATTTACAATTACAGAATAAAATTCAATTCCTTATAAACATTAGAAAAAATGTGTGTGTGTGTATATTGCTTTTTAATTTATTTTTTCTTAATTTAAATGATTTAATATTGTTTTGTTTATTTTGTCGTTTTTAGATACACCAAGATTTCCAGGTTTTGTAAGTGAATTAGATTGTTGGATGGAATGGATAGAAAACCAAATGGATGATGATGACTTATCAGAAGATGCAAATACTGATGAATTTGAAGATTTTGTTGGTGGTACATTGATTTGTAATAGTTATTTTGATTTTGTCAGGAATTATAAAATTCCTCATATTAATCTAAATAATATATTTCATGGCTAGAAGTAAATTGATGGTATCTTTTATTGTGAGAAGAATGCTAACCATTTAAAAAAAAAAAAATCAAGATAAATAGGTGAAGGGAGCCAGTATAAGACGTTAGAGAGTGAGTGGTGGCTGTCAATAACATGTCCAAGGGAGAGGGCATAATGGCTGGAAGTACAGAAATAGTAATAGCAGAACATATGGGATATAAGATCTGATAAAATCATTTATACATATACCTTGTGATAAGCAAATTAAATAGTGACAAGGATGGTAGTAGGTAAGGATTGAAGATGTATAAGTCTAAATATTCTTCATTACATTGATGGGATGGTACAGTGAACAGATGTCAGACAAGTCCATTGGAAGCATGTAACAGTGCGAGATCCACTGCTCTCTTTATTTATAGTACAGTGAATAGAACATCAAGTGATAGAGGAGAGGATGTCAAAGAGGTAGGGAGGCAGCTTAGCCTTCATTACTGCCTCCATTCCATTGTAAATGTTCATTTCACTGTGCTTGCATGACTGGATAAGTCTTCTCCAACACTGTCACCAATCAACATGGTTCTTTTTCTTTTCTCTTATCAAATGCAACACCTTGAGCAGTCTTCACTATTTCTTCCCTTGTTTTTCTCAATCTCCCTCTTCCACAGGCACCATTCACTTTGGAGCACATGACACTTCTTTATACAACTGTCATCCTCCATATGTTTCACATGCCCATTACCAACACTGTCCTCTCTTTCATGTATATCTGATTCTTCATATATTTACTTTTTCTCTCAGTTAATTTGTATTCCATCTTTCGCCGGTGGCATATGAAAAGACATTCGAGCGAGATTGTTGCCAGTGCCGCTGGACTGGCTCCTGTGTAGGTGGCACATAAAATACACCATTTCAAGCATGGCTGTTGCCAGTACCGCCTGACTGGCCTTCGTGCCGGTGGCTTGCAAAAGCACCCACTACACTCTTGGAGTGGTTGGCGTGAGGAAGGGCATCCAGCTGTAGAAACTCTGCCAAATCAGATTGGAGCCTGGTGTAGCCATCCGTTTCACCAGTCCTCAGTCAAATCGTCCAACCTATGCTAGCATGGAAAACAGACGTTAAACGATGATGATGCAGTATTGCATTTTGAGCAAAAGTATTATACAATATCTGTCCTTCACACTGAGAGGGGAGCCTTTTGTTTCTAGCAGAAGTAATAGCTCCCCAAAAATTTTTGAACCTGTTCTTATTCTGACTACAATGCTTTCAGAACCACTGCTAATTCTATTACCCATGTAACAAAAGCTATTGACTACTTGAAAATCTTTCAAGCATTTGATAGTACCTACTACATACAAAGTCTACCTTCCCTGTTAACCTGCAACCCCTTTTCTTGTGCATCCATAGTTTACATTGGGTATACTCTATCAAAATCTAATCTACTCTTTTTTGCTGAATATTGAGCATCTGCCATTCCCTTTTCTCTCGTAACTTTAGTCTGGAGCCTCTCAATTCTACGTTTCTCTTCCACATCTGGAATTTCTTCTCTAAGTCTTCTACAGAGTCCACTATAAGGACTGTCATTAGCATGTGACCAGTCTTAAACCCCCTTTGTTATAGCCTGGACTTTAATGCCAAGGAGGTTGAAAACTGAGCCCTGGATACTAAATTTATTACAAATTCACTAATTCTCACCTAGCTAACTGTACCCCTGTACATAGCTTGTTCAGCTCTCAGAAGCTATTTGTGTATCTATAACATCTCCAGCAACCTTTAGCTCACTGACTGTGGAATTCTATCAAAAGCTTTCTCTTGATCAACAAATGCCCAGTAAAGAGGCTTGTTTTTAGCTAAGTACTTTTCATGTAGTTGCTTCACTAGGAAGATAGTATCTGAAACAGTTCTTCCTAGCACAAAGCCAAACTGCATCTCATCTAGGTTAATTCCTAATAAATTGAACTGCATCTCTTACCATAATCTTCATAACCTGATCCAACAGTTTGATACCTCACTCTTGTGTATCTGCTTTTCTCTTTTAGCAGTTGATAATGCTACTGTTATGCCAGTAATTAGGTATGAAATTTCCTGTACTATTTAATGTGGATAACTAGCCCATACCCTACTCCACCAGACATTTTAAGCATTTTGGCAGTAATTCCTGATGGACCAAGTGCCTTCTCTGTCCTCATATTCTTAAACACTTTGTCTTCCTGACAACTGTCAACTTCTTTAACACCCTCTCATATCACTTCAATATCATCTCAAAAGGGGGCACATTGTATAATGTGATCTTGTGTGTGTGTGTCTTTTCTGCTGTAGGCACAATTCCTGAAATTTTGGGGGAAGGTTTTGTCAATTACACCAACTGTAGTGCTCAGCTGGTTCTTACTTCATCAACCCCGAAAGGATGAAAGGCAAAGTCAACTTCTGCAGCATCTGAACTCAGGATGTAAAGCTGGAAGAAATGCCTCTAAGCATTTTTTCTGGTGTAGTAACAATTCTGTCAGCTCATTGCATGTGTGTGTGTATTGGTTGGAATTTTTTATCATAGGTCAGCTCAATCGAACTGATTTAGGTTAAACAATGACCTCCACCAAAATATTCTACATTAACAGATCTTTTCTGTAGTATTTTTATTTCTGGAATCTTTCGTTAAAAGCAATCTGCTGGCAGTTGTAGGATAAGATATACATTTTGATGACTGAAAGATCTGGGCAATCTTCCTGACTGTTTCCTAAATTAATGATGGTTCTTTGCAAAGAAGGGAAAAATTTAGTGTGTGATTTAGAATTTCAGTATTTAGAGCTAACACAGTTAGTATAGTACTTATTTCATTGTCTTTTGTATTTCCTATTTTCATTTTTATCTTTGCAGGAATTTCTGTTGCTACTGCACGAGGTTCCTCTTTAAAAACTCAGCAAGGTTTACGAATAACAGAAGATCTTGCACAGCGAGTGGAAGTTGTTTATGTTCTTGGCTTATTCTTACTGGGTAAACATCGGAAAAAAGTAAGTTGCATGTATGGTGTTTATAGCAATTATGCAAAAATGTTTAAATTTTATGTTCAAGCATGTATATTGAAGGCGCTAAAAAGGATTCTTTGTTCTGTGGTTTAAATATTTGCAAGGTTTCATATTTTCATCCAATGTTGAGTAGTAAATGTATTACAGTTGGATACAGTTTTTGATGCAACCCTCTCCTTGAGATTATTGTTCTGGTTATGTAATATTTGTGTGTGAGATTAGGTATAATTGGCAGCTTATATAGGTTTTTGTCCCCATATATTAAGCAAAGGAATATAATAGTACTTTGGAAATCTGCTTGTTTGAAAACAGCTCTGGTCCATCTTTTAAGAAAAATATTTTCTGGTTAAAGTTGTAACAATCATCATCAAATTTTTTGATCTTTTATGAGTAGAATGAGTTTGCAATACTTTCAATATGTCTCAATGAATGAATTCCAATATTTTAAATCTGGGTTTGTCCCAGTTAACAGGGGTGGCCAGATCTACCTCACTCTTACGGTAGCTGCTCTCACACCATCTCACCCAGTTTTAGGCATCCTCCCTCTTCAAGCCAACCCTCCCAATCTCCTCCTCCACCTGTTCCCTCCACGTTTTCTTTGGTTGACCTTGCTTTCGCAGTTCATTCACTTTAAACTCAAGCACTCTCCTCAGAACATGATCCTCATCCCTCCTCAACACATGTCCATACCACAGCACTTCATTTGCCCTTGCTAACTGTTCCACTGATTCCTCCAACCCCAGCATCTCCATCAAGTCCTCAGCCCTCCTTTTATCCAATAGTTTCACACAACACATTGCTCTCTCTCTGTCCTTCTCAAAATTGCCATTTCACTTTCCCTTAGACACCATGTCTCACTCCCATGCATCATTGCAGATCTCATGCAACTCCGATAAACCTTTCCTTTCATCTTCAAGGAGAACCTTTTCCCATATAATAACGCTCCACATTCCCTGAACTTCACCTGACCAAGTCTCGCTCTTATTGTCACAGCTGCTTCAAATTCACCACTTACATCCACCCTATCTACCAAATAACAAAGCCCTCTCACCATTTCCATCTCGTCACATAGCATTTCCACTGGTTTCGCCACCCCTTCATCTCCTTTCTCACATCTTCCACAAATAAAATCTCTTGCCAGTCACCTTCATTTATGTACATCTACCATGAATCCATTTCCCACATTTCGAACACTACACCGCATTTGCCATTACCCTTCTCTCCCCCCCACACACACACCACATGGATCTACCTTACTAAAACTTCTCCTTCCACCCCGCTCACCATCACCTTTGTCTTCCTGAGGTTTACCTTTAAACTTTTGCTTTCAAACACCTTCCATTTCCTAAACTTTTCCCTCAGTCAATCTTATATTCAATTTAAATCCAAATCTAATGACTATATTTTAAATATTTTTAGCTTTGTACTGCCCTTTGTACTATCTTCTACCAGCTTATATCCATTGTACCATACTGAACTCATTCCATTAAACTTTAGATTCTCTATTTTCATTATTCATATTTCATTGTCATTCAATCTGACATTTTTGAAACCTCCATCAAATAATCCTCTTTAATTCCCTTATGTATATTTTGATTTTTCTTCCAGGTGCAGAGAAAATTAGCTGAATTAAAGCTAGCTCCTGGATTAAGTGAACTTTTTGATCAATTTATATGGAAATGTCAAGTGTAAGTTGTTAGAATATTTCTCAATTATACTATTTTCTTTATTTCTATATCATTAGTGTGTTCCATTCCAAACATTTCTTATTCGTCATTCCCTTTATCCATTTTGTATTCTCTCTCCCATCACTCCTTCATATACATATGGTGGAAACGAAAAACTGAACTGCGTTGTTCTGACCTGTTTTGCTTATTATAGAGATGGAGGTTATTTAATCCTTTGAAGACAAGGCCACATTTGAAGTTTTGGTGCCAAGAAGATAGAGCCCTTTCCACAAGCCCTACAGAGGGCATGCACTTACTTTTCAAACAGATTATAAAATAATTACATATATAAAACTATATATTCTTGTAGGAAATTGAATGAATTAATACAATCTTCATCATTTGACTTTTCTGTTGATAGATCAGCCTTGTTGTCTCCTAAGGGTTAAGAGACAAATGCTTACTATCAATGGGTTAAAATATAATAATAAATAGAATATTGTTATATTTCATTTAGAACACGACATGGAGTACGTCACCGGCTAATTGGACACAATTCAAGCTGTGAATGTAGTCCAGTAAGTATTGATTTATTGCTAGTTTTTCTTGTTTCCCAATACACTATTAGTATTTTAGGTTTCTGTATCCAACTTTTCACCGCTATCCTGTAAGTATTTGATATATCATTAGTAAGCCTTCTAAATAAATTAATACACTTAAGATAGTACGGAATTTTTTGAGAGATAATTTTATGTTAAATTGGCTAATTCTGTTGCAAACTTTAATCAACTAATTTTATTGCAAATTTTGAAGAAAATACGTAGTCTGATCAATAAATATCCGGACTGTTGCCATAGTAACGAAGCTAAAGCTTGCAGAGTAAAGCCGCTTAGCACAGATTGACCTTGAACTCTGCTGTGTATGCACACTGTTTTAACATTCCAGCTCACTTCTACTGTTTACAGCAATGCTTGGAAAGAACTTGTGTAGCATGTGATCGTCGCATTGACCATAAATCTGCATCAAATTCTGTCGAAAGCTTAGCGATACCTGCTCAGAGAACTATTCAAAGTTGCAGAAAGTGTATGAGCTGAAAAAATGTCAATAGTGATGAACGTTCTGGGAGACTTGCAACCAACAGAACAGAAAAACAGTGCAGATATGCATGCAGCTAAGTTACGGTTCAGTCCATTATCACTGGAGATTTCGATATGAGATGTGTGTCTGCCAACATTCCCCAGGTCTGACAGCCACTGTATTCCCCAGATCTCAGCCCTTGTAACTTTTCCCTCTTTTCAAAAATCAAATCCCGCTTCGAAAGATTTCAGAACGTCGTGAAACCAAAGTGAATGTGATAAGGCAGTTGCTAATTATCCCATAAAACAAATTCCAGGAATGCTTCCATCAGTGGAAACAGTGCTGGACTAAGTCTCTTCTGAAGGGGACTACTTTGAAGAAGATTAAATGCCAAATTGGTATGTGTTGTAGTTTTGTTTTTATAGCACCAGTTCAGATAATTATTGATTAGACCTTGTATGTTCAGTATAATGGCACTCATTAAAATTTGTAAGATAATTTTAAAAGTCGACCATTTTTGACATGCCACAACTTTTAAAAGAATCACTTGTAAAATTTCTGTTTGAATTATAATTTATAAACAATATAATTGTTTATAATAAATGCAGGCATGACTGCATGGTTAAGAAGTTCACTTCTCAGCCACATGGTTTTGGGTTCAGTCCCACTGCCTAACATCTTAAGCAAGTATCTTCTATAGCCCCATGTCAACCAAAGCTTTGAGCAGATTTATTAGATGGAAACTGAAAGAAGCTCATTGCATGTTTATGTATGTTAGCATCTCATTGTCTTGACAACCGTCAGCTATGCAAACCGTGTCCCCCATTTCCAATCTTTCATGAAAATATGTCTGGTCATTGGGAAATATTTATTACCTTACTTGGAAACAGCTGCAGGTTGGTGACAGGAAGAGCACCTGATCATAGACAATCTACCTTAACAAATTCCATCCAACCCATGTAAGCATGGAAAAGTAGACATTAAAACAATGATAACAGCCTGTTCTCAGTTCAAATCCTACAGGAGTTGATTTGGCATTTCATTTTATATAAATTAAATACTTAATACATTGACATTCTGAATTTCATAGTTGAAAATAAAATGTTTAATTAGCTACTTTTGTGTCATAGGATTGCTTTATCAGAACAAGTTGGAGCTACCCAACAGCTATCACTTACCTCATCTCAAAAATATAAATGGCAACTGTTATGGAGCACATTATCATCATCCTTTAATGTTCTTTTTCCATGCTAGCATGGGTTAGACAGCTTGACCAGAGTTGGGAAGCTGCACCAGATTCCAGTCTGATATAGCTTGGTTTCTACAGTTGGATGCCCTTCCTAACGTCAACATCTTAAAATGTGTGCTGAGTGCTTTTAACACGCCACCAGTATGGGTGCTTTTACTTGGTACTAGTATGTGAATTATAACTATGAAATCCCCCACCTCAGCTGTTGAAGCAGACAACTTTTGTTGAAATAGCATTGTAATGGATTTACTTATACTGAATATCACGTATGAAAAATATATATATATAGAATAAAATACATATTGTCTGATGCACTTTTGAACTATCCCTCCCAATAATGGACAACAGCACAATTAAAACCTTCAAAATCACAACAAATTCTAGGCATCTCAATTACTAATAATCTCTGATGTCTTGCTACATATTGGATATGAGATCACTAGCAGAGATTAACCATCCTTGTTAGAGCCCCAAAATACTTTAGCTCCCAATAATCACTTCACCAACTCTCTATGAGATTCAAGTGAGACCTACAGTGAAATACTCTTACATTTGATGTGCTGCTGTACACACTGGATTCCTTAAGCTACATCCAGAGAAATGCCACCTGACAGATTAACATGGAGTTGTTTACTAATACACTCTAACCCATAGGCATTCTTTCTTTTCATTTTGCCTTTTCTATCACTACTACAATAGACTCTGCTCCTTAAAATGGAGTTCTTGGGCCACTTTCACTCTGGTCCTCCTGACTCGCATGTCTCTCTCATTGCTCATATTGTCTCTGTTCCCCCCACCCACACACACAACTTTTGCATTGCCTGCTATACCAAATTCTTTCTCAGAATATTGGCCCTTTTGAATTCTTTCCCTACCCATAAATCTGCAGTCTTCCTCAATCCAGAACATATCAACCTTACCTATTTTGGAAAGTCTACAAAAACTTTAGTCATAGCCAAACCATTGGAAAAATACATACAAAATTTTTACTACTTTATTACCATAGAATTATTTTTTTATAATCAAATGTGATATATTTTAATATCAATCCTGGTATATTTTTTTCAAAATTTGTTTCTTTATAATATATATAACATTCTTTTTATTCATCCTTTAATAGGAAGTTGCTTTAAAAATCCAGTTCCTTCGACTTGTTCATAGTTTTTGTGATCACTCAGAGTAAGTGTAGTTTTGTTTTTTCTTTTTTTTTTTCCTTTTGATTTATTGGTCTTGTCTGGACAAAAGGTGAAGGGTCTGTACAAATGGCCTTCACAGGGCTGGTAAAATTGTACAGTTGCAGGATATGTGTTAGAAAAATGCCAGAGGATGGGTGTTCTGAGAAGGAAAGACTGGGCATAATGATTAATGTGGAGTCAAAGGAGGAGCACAATATGGACAGAGTTAGCTAGGAGTATCTGAATGGTAAGAGCACAAGACCAGCTAGCTCTGAGGAGCAGGCAATTACAATAGCAACAGAAAAGGCAAAGAGTGGACTTTGTGCAATTAGTTGTGTGGGAATTTTCCTATTTTTATAGTCTAGGCTGTCTTTGTGTGTAGCAATAGCACCATCCCAAAGGTGAGAGCAGCATTCTGTTGTGAGTCTCATTTGAGCTTTTTTTTAAAGGGCTAGAATTTGTTAAAGCTGAAGCATTTTGTCATCCCGAAGTGGAAGGTTAATTTTTGTGATGCAGTCTTATTTTATTGTAAATGTATGTCTGACCCTAAATACAACTGAAGTTAATATGGTGTTGAACTTGTAGCTAAATAATTGATGGTTTATAATCCATCACTAGCACAGTACCCCGTCTGTCAGACATTTTAACATGTTAAAATCACCTAACTGTCAATAGGTTTTATGGAGTAGGGCTATCTTCCTGATAGAAGCAATGCAAGCATTATATAATTAAGTGTTGGACATCTTTGGAGCCTAGAAAAGGAAACCTACATACAATTCAGTGTTTTTCTTTCTTAAGAATCCTATAGATGTTGCATCTACTGAGTAACCACTAAGCTCTTTTAAGTATGACTTTTAGCATTGGTTGCCTGTAATAAAATTTGTATGCATAGGTCTGAAACATTGATCTCCATTCCCCCAATTACTCAACACTACTTTTCAGTGAAATCTCTCTCCTCTATAAAAATAAATTTCTTCATCCACATTTTCTCTTTTTTCAGTTACAAGCATCTATTGTTATCTAGAAATGAACTGAATGAAATCAAGAACATTAATGGTAAAATTATTCTTTTTTTTTTTTCTTTTTTTTTTTTTTTTTCTTTTGTAAAACAAGTGGACTTTCTGCTGTTCTTTATCATCAATTTTTTTGTTTCCATATAGGTAGGTGAAGGCTATATGATATTTCCAGCTTGATGGTATAATGCTTATGGCTTTTGTCAGAGGTCTAACACTTTTAATTATTCAGTTCCTATTTTATCTATAGACAATACTGTAACTATGGCAGGTCTGAAATCCATGATTTGTTGGCCTCTATATTGTTTCTTAGAAAGCAGTCATTAGGATGGTGGAGAAAATACTGTGGTATTTGTTCCAAGTCTCTGCTCTTTCAGTTCAAATCCCACTAAAGTCAGCTTTACCTTTCATCCTTTCAGGGTCAATAAAAGGAAAAGTACTCATCCAGGGTAGTGAAATCCTACTATTGCAGTGTTTAGGGGTATTGGGTACAGTGTACCAGTCAGCTCATGTTTCACTGTCAATGAATGGAACTCCATGTATAAAAAAACATTTAGCATTACTCTATTTTCACGGTGGCATACTGAGCATGAATCTATCTATGTTAGAACCATCTCTGAAATTTGGTTAACAGGTGTTACATGTGGAACTTGAAAGTTTTGCATATTAATTGGTCTCTTTGTCTGACAATTCTAACTCTTCCAGATTGTCTCAAACATTTACTAGCATAACTAAATACACCAATAATTATTGTTATGTGAATTTATGATCAGGGTAGAGGAGCAGCAGATTTTAAAGCAGTTGTCCATATTTTCCTTGTTGATTTTGGAAAGGATGTTCACATCTGCAGTGCAGATGAGCTTTTATGTTGCAAATAACATCATGCCTGTTTGCACATGGTAGATTTATGTATGTACCTGTCTAATTTCTGAACTTAGTGTCATTCTGACTTATGTTTGCATGAATATCCAAATTTGTATAATCTATTAGAAAACATGTAAAATCATTAAGATGATTATTTTAAAACATCAAATTCAGATGACATTAACTGATAACTTTATTTTTCAGCTCATGCTGGTCCATTGGCATTACAAAATCTTGATTATTTAAACAAGTAAGTCTAGTATTTTGTCCTTGTTCTGAAAGTAAATGTTGTACTGCTTAACTTCTTCAGTCTTCTATATTTATAATGTGGTGTCTAATACTTTCTCTTTCCAGGCAGCTGATGTGTAGAGGGAGCAAAGGATTGCTGACGAAAATAGTTGAAGTCATGAAGAAAGAGCCAACGACATCGACATTCCGGTTAGTATATTACAGTGAGAGAATAGAAGTTGTGCAGCATTCTTAAATTCAAAGGCATTGAAGTGGTTGAATTGGTGGAGTAATAGACTATGGTATTTAGTTGCATCCCTTTACAGTCCTGGTTCAAGTTTATCTTTCTTTACTACAGCCAGTTGAATAAGTGCTAGTAATATACTGAGTCAATTCAATTGATTATACCCCTTCTCTTATAAATTTGTGACCCTATGCTGGTAATAGAGACCAATATTCTTAAATCCAGAATAAGTTGTATGATATAGCTATATTTTAGAAAAACTATTTGTATAATGAATTTGTGTTAGTAATATTTTGCATATTAAAGTCTTTTTCTAAAATTACCTTATATGCATTTTGCAGGTTCATTGTGGGTTTATACTTAGAAAGGAGTCAAAAATGAGACAGACTGTTCATGAATTACTATTTAAAAAAAGGTGTGTCTGTAAACTATAGGGATGAGTTTCAATTTTGAAAATTCGTACAAGGGATTATAAGATCATCATTTTACATCCTCCTTTGATGCTGGCATGGATTGGATGGTTTGACAGGAGCTGGCAAGTCAGAAGACTGTGCTAAGCTCTGCCTGCTTTGGCATGATTTCTACAGCTGGATGCCCTTTCTAATGCCAACCACTTTACAGAGTGTACTGGGTGCTTTTTACGTAGCACCAGCAGCAGTGAAGAAATAGGTGCCTTGCAGTAGAAATACATGGCTGCCTCAATTGGAGAAAGATGAGATCGTAAAAAGTGGAAGATACTAGGGGAGGAGAATGTAGTGAGTGGCTAGAAGGAGAGGTTAGGAAGATGTTATGGGGAAGAGATTTGTTTGGAACATAGTGTGCAGGTGAAAGATAGAGGGGAGGGGAATGCTGTGAGTGCTGAGCACAAGTGGCAGGTGGGGTGGAGGAGTTGTTGGGAAGATGGGCTATGGAAGAGGTTTGTCAGGGATAGATTGTGTGTGGAAGCATGGCCTCAGTTTTACTTAGCTGAATAGGTTTTCTGAAGCATGTTGTCATATATATATATATATATATATATATATATATATATATATATTACACACACACGTATATGAACTAATCTTCCTTGCAGGTTTTGGTTAGCTCGAGCTGTTGAAAGTTATCTTAGGGGTAACACTTCCTACTGTGATCAGATTTTTCTTATGCGGCGGGATTTGCTTCAGGTAATTGTTTTTTCTTTCCCTTTTTTCCATTTCTTTCTCTGTCTCACTTTATTTAAAATTAAGTTTTTGATATTTATTTAGTTGAGATTGGAAAGTGGACAGAGCAATACCCTTGGATTCTGGAGTCCGACCAAATTGTTGCAACCAATGTAAAGAATGTTCAGCTTGAACTTTCCTATGCTAATGCCTAAAAGGAGAGAGGAGGTTTAATAGGTTTGCAATTTTGGCAGGAAAAGAATTTATTGTGGTTAATATGGGTAGATTTCAACAGAGTTGTACGTATCTTAGTTCAAATGAGCAGAATCTATAGTAGTCATAGTAGAAGAAACTGCATTTGTTGGCATTTGTCGCAATTTGATATCAGTGTACAAATATAACTTTCTGTTTAAGCATGTCTTTCTCTCTGTTTATTTTATCACTACTACATATCCAGGAATAATTTGCTTGCATAGGTAACAGAAGTCTTGTATGTTATCTGAAGTATGAAGTTTGTTATATAAGTACTTGTGGCTTATTAAAAAAAGTATTTAAGATCTTGTTGCATTGTTGTGCACACACAGATTTCAATATTTATTAAGACTCTTATGAACTCCATTTTTGTATTTCAAGCATGGCAGTTTTTCTTCATCTAATGGATAGTGACTACTACTGTTAATATTTTATGTGAACCAATGAAGTCTCTATGTCCACTTGATGTGGCAGCCAAATCTCCCTCAAATCACATGTTCATTCATTGTCAAGTTCAAGAACAAGGGATAAACTCTGAAATTTGCTTGACTAATGCAAAAGAAAAGGTCTCAACTTTGCTTCACTGTCGAGTGGTTAGCAATAGGAAAAAAATAAAACTGCATCAGCAATAAATCCTCTCATCCACATGTAAGCATGTAATATTAAATCTAAAACAGTCAAAAGAAAATCTTTCTCTCCCTCTCGATGTATAATCTCCTACCAGTTTACTCATCACTTTAACTAGTGAAGGATGTATTTCATTTTTTTTTTTTTTTCTTCTTAGCACGTTGCTGGTAATATTGTGAAACATGATATAGCCAATAAAGAGATTCTTCAGAGTAGTTTTGATCTCTTGGGTGAACTTATAAAATTCAACATTGACGGATTCAAGGACTTCGATACTATCCTCAATACAGAAAGTAAAGTGAGTTGAAGGCTGATGTTTTTAATTCTTTATTGCACCAGTTCTATTACATATTTTTATATCACAACCCAACGCGGCTCCAGAACATAGAATAGTTTGTGTTTTTCTATTATATTGAGAGCATATAATATTTTCAGTGTCTAGTAATTTTATTTTCTTTATGTTATGCATGTGTGTGATGTAAATCTTAAGATTTAGATTGTATATTTGTCTGCATCTCACATTTATCTTTATCATTTGCAAATCCTCCATAATTAGGATTCTTTATTCTTACTAATAATGTTAATATTTCTCAGGACAGCATTTATTTCCTTATTGTTAAACAACAAATCCTTAGGTTACACCATTTAACATCTGCTTTCCATGCTGTCATGGGTTGGACGGTTTGGCATAGAGCTGGCTAAGACTCCAACTGTCTGTTGTGGCATGGTTTCTACGGCTGGATGCCCTTCCCAACACCAACCATTTAAGCGTGGTGGGTGCTTTATGTTTAATAGTGTAAGTTCATACTTTAAATTTTCAGGATACTGTTTTTCTGTTCATTATATTAGTTGTAAAGTAGCTTATCAATTTTATTTCATACTCTAACTCCACTACTTCACCAATACATTCAAAATGTATATAGCTATAAAAATAGAAAGATTAGACTATATAAATAAAACACTATCTGTGTTTTTAAATGAATAAGGTAATTCTTAATATTTGTAAGCTAGTATTCATCATCATCATCATCATCGTTTAACGTCCGCTTTCCATGCTAGCATGGGTTGGACGATTTGACTGAGGACTGGTGAAACCGGATGGCAACACCAGGCTCCAGTCTGATTTGGCAGAGTTTCTACAGCTGGATGCCCTTCCTAACGCCAACCACTCAGAGAGTGTAGTGGGTGCTTTTACGTGTCACCCGCACGAAAACGGCCACGCTCGAAATGGTGTCTTTTATGTGCCACCCGCACAAGCCAGTCCAGGGGCACTGGCAACGATCTCGCTCGAAAATCCTACAGGAGCCAGTCAGGCGGTACTGGCAACGGCCACGCTCAAAATGGTGCATCTCATGTGCCACCCGCACAAGAACCAGTCCAGGGGCACTGGCAACGATCTTACTTGGCTTGCCGGGTCTTCTCACGCAAGTAAGATCGTTGCCAGTGCCCCTGGACTGGTTCTTGTGCGGGTGGCACATGAGATGCACCATTTTGAGCGTGGCCGTTGCCAGTACCGCCTGACTGGCTCCTGTAGGATTTTCGAGCGAGATCGTTGTAGGTACATATAATTGTAAGTTTCTGGCCTCTAGAATTTTAAGCAATATTTCATTTTTCCATTCTTAAAACTCTGTGTGTGTCATCATCATCATCATCATTGTTTAACGTCCGCTTTCCATGCTAGCATGGGTTATATATATATATAATGTGACTTTCTTTTTTTCTCTTTTAAGTTTAATAAATTCATCTCAACAGTCAACAGAAATCTAGTGGATTCTAACATGTTTATCCGAAGTTTAATTCTGTCTCTTGAACATTTCTCAGATGACGAACAATATGATGGTAAGATCAGTTGTTGTTTATATGCGAACATTAGTATATCAATGGAGGTGGGGAAGAATAAGTGGAAAGAAGATGAAATCATAAGAATTATGCTAGCTTAGTTAAATTGATTCGTTTTAAATAATTTCTCTGGAAAGTTTTCATTAAAGCCTGATTGCTATGTTAATGAAAGTTGAGCTTATTAGTTATTGACTCTCTGCTCTATTTAAAATAGATTTGTGTTGAAATCTCATGGATTAACATGTCTGCAATACAAACGTATCCTTTAGTTTTGTACCAAATAGGATCATTTGCATAATGTAAGGTACAAGTTATAGATAAGTTTTTATTTCTGTCCTTGTGATCAGCAGTACAGTACCATAACTTAATTTTTTTTTTTTTTATGATTGGTGTATGTCTATGTATTAAAAAGAAAATGTGTAAATGAAAATGGACCATATGTTGATTATTTATGCATTTTTATCTTTCAGCTATCCGAAAGCACAACCGTTTATTAGTGTATATAGCAGATTTTAAACAACAACTTGACTATTTGCGGAAATTAATCAACATAATTAGTGTTCAAAATCTCACTCAGGTATTGATGATGCTAATATTTTTGCAATTTGATGAAGCCGTTCTCTTGTGGCCACTCCAATATTTTAGACATAGTGTATCTTGTCCCATATCTGAAAAATATTTTAACACTGAATTTGTATCTTTAACATTCTTAAATTCATAATCAGTAGCCATTTCATGACTCCTTTCTTTCCTATAAGAAATCACTTAGTTTTAAAATTTGAAATGAAAAAATATTTACGAAAAACAAAAAATCCAGTTTATTCAATACATTTGACTTTAACATTTTAAACCAAGATGAGAACAAACTGATTGAAATTGTTTCTCCTAAAATGTAAAGTGTGTGTGGCATCTGCCTGAATGCTCTATCTACATAAAATCTTAGTTGTCAGTTCTTTTGTTAGAAAGAAATCATTTTCTCTTAATTGTATTTTGAACTTTTTTGGTAGCTTTCATAATTATTTTTATATTTGTGTTTGTTTATCAGGAAAATGTAAGCTGTTTAAATACAACACTGGTATTCCTAATGTTTGCCAATCAAAAGAAAATTTTACCAAAGTATCTTCATGCTCTACAGGATGACACAGATGACCTTTTGGATGTTAATATATCTGGTTCAATCATGGGTAATTTCAGGTAATACATAAAAGCTTTTAATCAGTATTATCATGTTTTCTCCTAATCTCCTCATGTCAGTTTTTCCGTGTTAGTTTTATATGCACTGCAGCTATTTTGCAGTTTGTCACTCTTTTTTGTACTAAACATTTTATGAAATGTTATGTATTTACTAGATTGGCAAATGAAACAAAGTAGAGTAAGATATTTAGTATTTTAGATTAATAGCTTCTACAAAAGTTATTCAGATAATTTATACATGAATATGTTTTAAAAGAAAATATTGAAGTCCCAATTCCTAATATACATCTTCAACACTGCTGGAATAATCATTCTTAAGACACTTATTGATAAAGATTTGGGCAAAGCCTTGAAGATGTCTTGTTAGTATAATTTCATCATCTTCATTGTTTTAATGTCTACATTTTCGTGCTTGCCGCAGTCAGACAGGTTTTGTCATGGCAATTTTTCTATGGCTGGTTCCCGTTTGTCACCAATCTTTTATTTCCATGCAAGATATTTCTCCCTGGCGAGACATGGCTTCATAGAGAATTGAAAACACTGCCACTTGTGTGACACTGATGTTCATTTAAAATTATCATACAGTGTCAAGACATATACACGCAACAGATTTCTCCACTCCCAAGGCTTTGGTTGACCCTGGGCTGTGATAGACATTTACCGAAAGTGTCAGAGTGTGACTGAACCCCAAAACATGTGGTTAGGAAATAAACTTAACCACAGCCATCCCTGTGCCTTTATATTGTTCAATTAGCAAACCATCTGGTAGCTTACATTGCTAAGAGTAAAATTGATTACAATAGAATTATTTTTTCAAACCTCGAGGCTCTGTGTGGTATGTTGAGTTTCAATTCATTCCCATTTTCAATTGGCTCTAGCATTATTTCAGTCACCACTTTTTTTATCCATGGATAACAGTGAAATGTTTGTCCTAATATAACCATATAAATGTCAAGTCCTATTTATGAGGATATATATATGTGTGTGTGTGTTTGTGTGCATTATTCTCCAGTTTCTCAAATGAGAACAGTTTTGTGTTGTTTTTTTTACTTTTGGCATTTTCTCAAGTTTTTCTGACCAAAATTCTCTTATAACTATGATTTCTATGCTCTTCAGCATATTGAGTAACATGCAACTTAAAACTAGCTTCTTAATTCGATATTTTACCTTTTAGTTTTTAGGATTTATTTTTTTGTCACTTTATTCTATCACAAATAGAATTTTTTAAATTAAATCTGTGCATATACACTAAAGAAATTCGGACAGGTGTGTTATAGTTGTCACACCTTTTGTTGCAGGCACATCTGTTTTTGTAGTAGAATCAAATTCTACTTGTTTGTTTTTCATACATGTTATTATCCACCCTATTATTCGTTTACTGATATTCATAGTGACAGGAAAACTCTGCTCTACACACTCAACTAGTGAGTGTAATTGTGTCCTATGAAATTCAAGCTCAGAGCAAATATAAAAAAAAAGATTCATCTACAAATATATATGGTACTTAGTTGCTTAGTGTTTAGTTGTATCCACCTTTTGTAGCAAAAAGCTTTTAACACACCATTGAGAGAACCTCTATGTGGTCATTCAACATACAAGAAATTGGAGGGGGGGGGGGGGTTCTTACACAATTCCTAATAGTATTTAATTATAAAGATATAACAGAAGTTTTTTAAACATTGAATGGCTATGAGGTCCACCAGAGTAAAATAGGAATCAAAAAAGGTCTACAGACAAAAAAATGGTTGTTGAGATAAAGGAATCTCTGATATATTGTATGAATATATAAGATGGAATGATCAGTGACCAGGCCATAGACACTTAGAGCTAAACAGACTTCAAGCAAACATTAAGAACGGCAAATTTTGAAAAAAAATTGGAATGCTTTTAAAAAAATGTTACATTGTTGTGTGGGTAAGAAGTTTGATTCTCAATCACATGGTCTTGGGTTTCAGTCCCATGGTGCAGCACCTTGGGCAAATGTCTTCTACCATAGCCCTAGGCCATGTGACTTTATGTGGTAGATGAAAACTGAAAGAAGCCTGTTGTGTGTTTGTCTCCCACCATTGTTTAACAACTGGTATTGGTTTGTCTACATCCCTGTAACTTAGAGGTTCAGCAAAAAGAGAACAATGAAATAAGTATCAGACTTAAAAATAAATACTGGGACCAAATTGTTCAATTAAACCTGTCAAGGCAGTCCAATGACTAAAACAAGCAAAGAATAAGATATGTAGCAAAAATAAACAGAAACAGATTTTTAAAACAGTAATAGGAAAATATTTTTACTGAGCTTATCTTAATACTATTAAGTATTTATCTTGCCTTTTCAGCAGTTTTCTATTTTGCAAGGAAACTTACAATTTAAAACCAATCTATTCATGACTTTGTTTCTAATTTAATTTATCCTATTAATTGAAGGGAATTGTTGTTATTCTGGCAAGATCATTATTTGCATAAAGATAAAGACTGCAGTGCACTTGAAAAGGTAAGTTTATTTCAGTTTTTAATTTTTATCTATTTTCTACATGCTACCCTTAAATTTGTTGCATTCTGCAATGTGTATTAAATGAAGACCACAAGTTGTTTGATGTTTCAAAATCAGCTAATTGCCAGAAATGGTAGAGTACTAGATTAAATGCCTTGCAGTATTTTGTCTCATTCTTCTTCATTAAGAGTTCAAGTTGCATCATATTTGATTTTCTTGTGCTACCCAACCCTCTTCTTCCAGTTGATAATAAAAATACCAGTACTACTCTAACATTGATTCAATGGCCTGTCTCTGATGGGCAGAAACTGAGTTTGTAACCAGAAGGAATCAAAATTATTGGTGTTTAAAGAGCAGTGTTGTAGCTATGAAACTAACACTTGCACAAATTAGTGAAATTAGAGATGAGTCAACTGTAATCTACCTAGCCTCTCTATAAAATAAACACCTGTCATAGTCAATTAACTCTGCCCTTCCTTTGCAAATTTCTTCGTGTCAAGCAATATTATAGTTTTTTTAAATATAAAATCATAAGCATTTGTTTTTAAAGGAAGGTAACAACTTTTTTTTTTAATCCTAGACAAGTAGCAAGGTTTCTTTTAAAATGCATTCTCCATATCCAATTCGTTTTTCCATGAATATTCTTTATTCACTTGTGTGTTCAAACCTGTGCATATACAAAATTTACTTTAAAACATGTATAACATTGCCATATAAATTAACACTAATTTATTGGTAACTATTGGTAATCAGCAGTGGCGAACAGATTGTTTTCAACCAACTTTCAAGTTGACTAGTGAAATATATACCAAGACTGGATGTGAGAGCTGGCAGAATCGTTAGCATGCCGGGCGAAATGCTTAGCGGTATTTCGTCTGCCGTTATGTTCTGAGTTCAAATTCCGCCGAGGTCAACTTTGCCTTTCATCCGTTCGGAGTCGATAAATTAAGTACCAGTTACGCACTGGGGTCGATGTAATCGACTTAATCCCTTTGTCTGTCCTTGTTTGTCCCCTCTATGTTTAGCTCCTTGTGGGCAATAAAGAAATAAGAATCGTTAGCATGCCGGGCGAAATGCTTAGCGGTATTTCGTCTGCCGTTACGTTCTGAGTTCAAATTCCACCGAGGTCAACTTTGACTTTCATCCTATCGAGGTCAATTAAGTACCAGTTACGCACTGAGGTCGATGTCATCGACTTAATCCCTTTGTCTGTCCTTGTTTGTCACTTCTATGTTTAGCCCCCTGTGGACAATAAAGAAATAAATAAATGATTAAACAATACATTTTTCTTAATACACACCAGTTTGTATGTTTTAGATTGAGGTGTTAAATCTGGAATTTGTAAAAGTAACACAAACCATTTTTAAGTGGCATAATACCTAAAGAGGTTTATTGGCCTATATAATGTTAACTGAAAAGTTTTAATTAGATTGATTTGATAGCCATATGCAACATCCAGAACAGCTTGCAACTTGACAACTGACTCCTTAGAAAGAAGATTTAAAGTTGGTAATAGTTGCACAAAGGTGTTTTCTGTAGCTGTGAACTTACGGTTGCCCATTAAATCTTGCAAGCTCCATAAAGTAAAAGTCCTCTCTTCCATTAATATGAAACATTCTGGTAACGTGAGAAATCAATGATTATGAAATTTTGCTATTGTAACTAGCATTTTTTTCTCTTTTGCATTTTTTTTCAGAGCTCCAGAATATATTTTGACTATTGGAAGCGTACTGTAAAGACTCTTGTGGAAGAAGATCGAAATTTAGATACCTCTATTCTCCATTATATTCCTCCAATTTCCTCACACTTGTACCTTCCAAGCCCTTCTACTCACAGAAGAAAGAGAGATTCAAGGGACAATCTGAATAAATTAAAAACTATCAACTGAATTAACTAGAGATCAGTCTAATGTGAAACAAACCATCACCACTAAATACTTGTTTTCCTACCATTTTACAAATTTTTTTTCAAAATTGGAAACAGATGCTGATTTTAGTTTCACATCTACTTAAGGGAAAAAAATCAAACCTGCTAAATGCTCTGAATAAGCATAGAATGTTGGAGATAGAAAAAAAGATAATTATATATATATATAATTATTTTTATAATTATAATTATTAAAATAATTATAATCTGTAAACTATGTAAATGAAGTTAAGTTAAAGAGATCTACAAGCATATACATAAATATATATACTATTTTCTTCATTTACTTTATTCTTTTAATTTTTTTGTAAAAAATTGGAAAAAAACACCCATTTTCTAAAATGAAGTTTAACACTGAAGTAAAACACTAGTGCAAAGCTGTGTGAAAAGCAAGCAGGGAAGAATAAGAAAAAATCTCAATATCAAAAGTTATGCTTTTTTTTCTTTATATATATATAAATTTTGACTTTAGTTTCCATTGTTGTATTATTTTTATTTTATATATTTACTTGTTCTTGATATCATTTTATTAATTTAAGGAATACATCTCTGAATTTATTGAAGAGAGAAAGTGGTATTAAGGTTTTCCTAGCCTATAAAGCATTTTTATTTATTGCTGTCTATATATACACACCTACACAAACACGCACACACACCCTCTTCTCTCTTCTCCTTTTTTAATTTATAATTAAAGTTAAAACAGCCTTCTCTAGCACAGGTTGTTTATAAATTGAATTATAAAAGAAATTTTAAAATTTTCGTCTAGAAATGTTTCATTTACTTTGCTGTATAGTTTATAATTAATTCTAACATTTATTACTAATGATATTGAAACCAGATATATCTCTCTTACTATCACCATATGTACATACATGCCTCATTCTCTCTTTCTCCACAAATACATATAAAGTATTCAAATAATCTGTAATTCTAACAGTCAATTTGAATATACATATTGTTACATATCTCTGAATTTCTTTATTCTTGGGTACATTTTGATTTGGTTGAAGTCTCCCCCCTTCCCCAAGACCTTTCTCTTGATTAAACTTCATAAGTGTAAATCATTTTTTAAGTTTATTTCAATGAACATTTTGAAGATTCATATTAAAAAAAGATTTTTTCCACCATAACTTTGCAACCAGGATTTTACTACAAAATAAAAATGAATTTCGCACACCAGTGTATAAAGATTTTCTTAACTGATTCTTTTCCTTTTTCACTTTTTTAAAATTTTTATTTACTATCACCCCTACTTTTTTTTTTTAGAAATAAGGTAATATGCCTTTTTAGAATAGAAAAATCTTAAAGGCTTTATAATAGTGCATCAAAATACTGATATAAAGTAATAGCTGTTGCAATCTTAGAATAAATATGCAAAATAATTTCAGAATATATTAATTATTAAGCTTACTAAAATATACTGACAGGCACCCAGCATGATTTCTTAAAACAGCAATAATATGAATTTAAGTGGTCCTAGTTCACAAATTCGTGGAGAGAGCGCAGTCAATTAATTTGATCAGTACTTACTTCTTCAAACACCAAAATATGAAAAGCAAGTTGACCTCGGAAGGATTTGAATTCAAGATAGAGATTTGTTAAACAGAGCAAGTTATTTTTATCCAACACACTGACATCAAATATGATGGATGATTCAACAAGCTTTTAACCAATGTAGTCTACGTGACTGTTTTTTAAATGTAGACATGAAAGGTCTATAAAAGCCTTCTTGTAAAGAACAGATTAAAGGAAAACTGTTTTTAACCCTTCCATACAAGAGCTTAAATGTGAAAGCTCAATAAATGCATCTAACAGCATGCGTTTGCTATGAATTCAAAATGTCTAAATATGAAAATATGTGTTTGAAGGGTTATAAATAATTCTATCAAATAAATTAAACATGTTCATAAAAATATGAAAGCAATATATAGTTGTGCTTCATCAAAAAAGAGAAACCTTTTGAATTTGATGAGTCAGCAGAAACAGTAAAACGACTAAACTATAGTTTTGTCTTTATAGGGTCACCAGGTAGCGCTGATCTTTCGTAATTTTTTTATTAAATAAGATACCACTATTATACTGCCTGTTCAATCAACTGCTCATTTTGCTTTACAAAACTTTCTTGTATCTCAAAAAAATTTTTATTCAGATGTCTTAATTTGAAGGAAGCAGCAGCTTATTTAATCCAAATTCATTAGGGTAAATGGCTGGAAGAAAAATGAGCAGCAAAACAGTTGAGCTGTAGAGTTGGCATTATAAAGTCAAAAGAATTAGCTGTTAGTATGGAAGTGATGGAGTCAGTGTGCTCAGCTGGTTACTGTTTTCAATAGAAGTCAGAAAGTACAACTTGTGAGTGCACCAAAGGTTCTAGGATGTTCACCAGTGAAATGTTAACCCATCTGATAGATGGCACTATTCAACTGAAAAGGAACAATGTTTCAATAGAATGGATGTGTTGGCTCATTCTAAACATTAACACATGTACAACATTTTATGGCTCTTAAAGGAGCCTAAAAATCTGTTGTTTTGACTATATATAATTACAGTGAAAGCAAAGTTATTAGCAAGGTGTTAGCAGGCAATCTGATGTTTTATTTATAGGTTTCTTAAGATGTGTGTATATTGGTACTGTTAAATGGAACTTGTAATTTCTATTTCAAGCATATGTAACTAATGAGACATTTGAGGGTTCCATGATGAAAAGTTTTGTAGAGGAGAAACATTAGGTAATCACGTTTGTAAAGGAGTATGATATCAGAAGAAACTGAGTTGGTTATTAGTTTAGATAGCTCTAACAGATTTCATTCAGATGATAGTGAGGTTTGGAGGGAGCCTCATTAACAGAAGCTACAACGAAACCGCTTGAAAGCTGCTGTTTATTGATGTAATGGTACAGTTTCACCAGGAGTCTCATTCTAGTTGCAGCATAGTTATTCCCCTTGGCATCGAAATTTTTCATAAATTAATCTGCACAAGTGACAATGTAAGATCTTCAGCAGCTATGATTTTATGTAAGTCGTTTGTGTCCATCACTCTGGAAATATTAAAGGTGAAGTAAATCATAAGTGAGAAAGCTTACCTTCTTTCAGGATATGACCCAGTTGCCTGTTTATGTATCTCAGATTAAGTGGCTTCAGAGAAAGTTTTTTTGTTTTTTTTATGGAAGAGCACACTTTCTTCTTTTAAATTTTTATTTTTATTTTTAGAGTAATGATCAGAAAGCCACCAAGCTCTAGATTTAACACTGATTACTATTTTGTAATCAAATGTTCTAGTTTAGACACAATTCACTTGTCTCCTTATAGGACAGCATCTTCATCAGTAGTTCAAATAGAGTATATATTTATATATTTCTTTCCTATATCCATATTTCAATTCATTGAATCAGTCTTCAAATGGAGATCTTTAAATTTGTTCTTGATAACTGTAGTAAAACTTTATTTTATTAGCTTAATAATCTGAGCCAAGTAATATATTTACAACCAAAATACAATGCAAAGTCTAACATTTTCGTTGGTGCTCCATAGACCTTGTAGATGACAGGATGTTATTTTGCTCTATTTCATGAAATGGCTGTCACTCTTGTATAACAAATCATGTTCAGAGAACTAGCTGATGACAAAATATTCAATTTAACAGTGAATTACACCTCATAAATTTCAAAGTATTATTTAATTATTTTCTACATAAGCACAAAGCAGCAGAGCTGAAGTAAGAAATCATAATAGACGTACAATGACAAAAATTTTCAAATTTTACTCTATTTTTCTATGTGAAAAATGTCGGATGTTATAGTGTATTTTAACTAATCTTCACATTCAATATGTCAGTATATTTCCATCTTCAGACTCGTTTTTTTTTTTTTTTTTTTTTTTTTAAGTTATTACTCAAAAGTTTATTGCACTAGAATCTGGATGAGTGACATAGAATTGATTTCCTGAATTTATTAATGTTTTCAAATAACTCCAAAGCCAAAATCTTTTCAACCAAAATACATGAAAACATTCTTGTTCTTATGGTACTAGAGTGTGGCTGGCAAAGTTAATAGGCTATTAGACAATCAGTAAAAGTTCATTGTTCATATCTTATCACCAGCACTTTGAGTCTTAGCCAAGGAACTTAACTATCAAATGGCCTAGTTTACATAGGTGAAAATAAGCACCACATGGTAGGAACAACTTGTCACTACAAGCAATAGAAGAAGTGTAAAATTGACAAGTGGCTCATTGTTTGCATTGCAGAATTCAGCTCATAAGCTTCAGAAGAGTCCCCAGTCATCTTCAACTGCCTCGAAATGGAATAATACAAGCTCAGGTTCTTACTATGAACTGCACATGATGTTTGAATAACAGACATAAGCATCCATTATCAAGCAGACATCTTCCTTAGCCAAGAAAGACTCCTACTAAATATACTTGAGTTGAATCTCTGGTTGAGGTAGCAAAATCAAATATGCAATAAATCAATTATTTTTCAAAACTGATTTAAACCCATCTTTACATTTTCTCTTCAAATTTTATATTTTTGCATAGTAATATGAAACCAGTGTTTGGCTTGGTTTGTTTGTTTTCATTTTGATCAACCGGATATTCTTATAACCTCTAGCTAACAAACTTCCATAAGTGAAAATGGTATTTTTTACCTAGACACGCTAAAACAAGCAATGACATTTTCCTATATCATAGCCACTGAGCCTCTATGAAATATCTGATTAAGATCAGAAACTTAGATTTCTCAGTTAAAACATTTTCTTTTGCCTTTCTTCTACTGTAAAGATAAATTCTTGACTTCTTAATTCAAGATAATTTATATATATATATATCCAAGAAAATAAAAATTAATGAATTTTTTCTACAATCAATGTTACAAATAATAAATATTACATCATAAAATTTTTAAAAAAAAAATATTAAAATAGTTTTCAATGACAGAACAGATGACATTTACAAAAAATATTTAATTAAACATTTCAACATCAATTGCAAAGTTAAGTCTTTTCTAAAGGTTCTTTTTTACACTATACATCTCCAAAGGAGGTTTTGTTTTAAATAACTATAGTTTCATAATGTCCAGTCCCAAGGTATACATATTCGGCCATCTTGCATCACAGAATAGTAATGGGAAACCTGAATGTGTAAATTGTTCATGGACTTTAATATGTTTAGGTTATCCTTTTTCTCTAATAGACGAGTACAAAAATTAACCATTTGATAATGGGATATTGTGTCGTCTTTTTTTAACGTGGAAAAATTAAATTCTTTCAAGCATTTTGCATGTGCAATTCTTTCCATTTCGAGTAACCTGAAAAAGAATTTACAATGTTCTGAATTTATAAAAATATGTTTGTGTATTACAATGATTGATATATATTTGCAATAAAACCATTTTTTTCCTTTTTTTTTTAATCACTTTAAATCTTTTTCATCATAATTTTATGCTTCTTTTTCCACATACCCTGCTGCATGCTATGCTATTAGTAGTATAGAATTGCAATGAAATTATATTATTTCATTAGATAAGAGCTCATTACCAAACAAACTAAAGAATATATTTTTGTTTTAGCAAATTAATTTTCATATAGATGCAGGTATGACTATGGTTAAGAAGTTCAATTTACAACCACTTTGTTTTAGGTTCAGTCCCGCTGCAGTGCACCTTTGGCAAGTGTTTCTTACTATGGCCCTGAGCTAACCAAGTGAGTGGATTTGGTAGATGGAAACTAAAAGAAGCCCACAATTCAGAAATAAATAAATGCTTTATAATTGTGTGTGTCTGTTAACATTTGCACTTTCCTGAAAATCATTGCTAGAAGAAATAACATTATTTTCCTTGTCAACATAACATCTACTGGCTTTGCTCTCTATGAGGGTGGAATAAGATCCCCCTTTCTTGGAAAAATGGGTAAGTTAGCAATCGGAAAGACATTTGACTGTAAAACAATGCCTCAGTTATATATATTCATGTAACTTATCTTCATTTGTTATTCCATGCTAGTATAAGAAAAAAAATTTTCTGGTTGCACTGATGCAAGTATATGCTATAACAATTACAATAACTGATGAAGCAAACTCTAGCCAATTCATATATAGCACAATGCTTGAGAAAAAAAAAAGAATATGGAATAGTAGTCAAGGCTTTGTTTACATCTACTCAGTAAGGACTGACTTGGTAGTTAAACAGCAACCACAACTCAGAAATAAATAAGTACTTTGAGCTAAATGGAAGAAAAATATCAGAATTTAAAGATATGTAGTCAATCTAAAATTAATGCCCTAGCAGTCAACCCTCAGAAGAGAGGAGCATGGTAAAAAAAAAAGCCAAACTCACTTTCTTCAATTCAGTTTCTATGCTTATCCTAACTCATGGTCATGAATGTTGGGTACTGAATGAAATACAATCAATTAAAACGGGCTTCCTTCAAAGGATTTCTAGAGTATCATTATTTGATAGGGTGTGTAGCTCAGACATCAGGGAGTCTCTTTGGGTTGAGCTGTTACTCCTCCACATTGAAAGGGTTACATTTCAAGTACAATGAACATGTGGTTAAAATGTCACAGGGAAAGAATTGCAAGACAGATTCTTCAAGCCAAGCCAGCTCACAGAAGAGAACTAGGAATGACATAGTCCAATGATATCCATAGTTTCAGATGGTCATGCTTGGGTATCCAGCAAGAAAATCTAATGATGGTTACCTCTTACAAGATCATAAGGTAAAAAAAAAACCCAGTAAAGTTGCCTTCTGAGTCATGCCAACTCATAAGGGCTCGTTTCCATGGCATATAAATTCCCCACCTGGATGGGATGCTGGTCCATTGCAGGATTACTCATTTTTGCCAGCTGAATGAACTGGAGCAATGTGAAATGAAGTGTCTTGCTCAAGAACACAATGCATCGCCCAGTCCAGGAATCAAACCCACAATCTTATCATGAGTCCAACACTCTAAGCACTAAGCTATGTGCCTCTACAGGGACCTAAGGACTCTACCTTCTCAACCTTCCCAGGAATAGAAGGCAGATATGGATGGCTTGATAGACAATCTAGAATAATTCAGTACTATAAAACCAAAGCACCACATAAGCATTGGTGTGGGTACTGGTGCCATGTAAAAAGTACCAATTGTACTCTGTAAAGTGGTTAGCATTAGGAAAAGGCATCCAGCTGTAGAAACCAAGCCAAACAGACTATGTATGAAACATGGTTCAGTCCCTGGCCTTGCCAGCTCTTGTCAAGCCATCCAAGCTGTGCCAACATGGAGAACAGACATTGAATGTTGATGATAAGATTTAATATAATTTATAGGCAAGCTAATAGTGAATCAACATAATTACAAGTAATGTAAATAATCAAAAGCAAAAATCTAAACTTCAACAGTATTTCACTAATGATAAATAATTGATTTTGATCTAGTTTGGATTCTTTACCATCAAATTTGATTGCAAAGAATTCAAATTTGATGGCAAAGAATCCAAACTAGATCGAAAACATCTATAATTTATTTTGATAATGTATGATAGCATGTAAAGGTACATGGCCTACTTTTTAGCTTTTTGACACAATCCTTCAGGTTGTGGGTTCAATTCCCAAACTGAACAATACATTACATCCTTGAGCATGGGACTTTACTTCATATTGCTCCAGTTCACTCAGCTGAAAATAAGTTGTATGTGCTGCAGACATAAGATAGCTGTTGCACATTAGATGATGATGGTGGCAACATAAATAGTTATGATTATACAGTGCCTGACTAAATGTACTACAACATTCAGTTTCATCTCCCTCCCTCTCCCTCTCTCTCTCTCTCTCTCTCTCTCTCTCATCATTGTAAGTAAAAACATTATGCCAGCAATTTATAAGAATTGATCCGATTGGCTGCGTCTCTCCTCTACAAATATTGGCCTGATTTCTATGTGAAGAATTGTTATTTAGATGGTTGGCTCAATGCAAAGAGGTAACAGCCTAAAGTTAAAAGCTGTCCATTAATAAACTATAAACATGGCAATAACACATAATTAACAAGTGGAGCACACAAAATTTTTTTATTTTGTTTAAGAGAAATATATATAATTATATATATATATATATATATATATATATATATATATACACACGACATCAAGGTAAGGAAACAGTAACGCACACACACACGCACACAAACATGCACACATACATATACATGGCAGGTTTCTTTCAGTTTCCATCTATCAAATCAATTCATAAGGCTTTGTTCTGCCAGGGATATAGTAGAAGACACTTGCACATGCAGTGGGGCTGAACTTGAAACCATGTGGCTAGGAAACAAACTTCTTACCACACAGCCACACTGGCACCTTAGTGTGTGTGTGTGTGTGTGTGTGAGCCAAACGTCATGCACAAAATAAGTTCAACACATACCTAAATTGTCAAAGGCATGCTTCAATTTTTATAAAATTGAATAAAATAATGATGAATATACATGTACTTGTACGGACAAAATGGATAATAATATTAATAGCATAATCTAAATAAAATGTCAAAAGTTTTGGCACATGACTTTTGGCCCAGCCTGTATATTAAACTTAGTAAATATCAATATAAAAACACATCATCAATAACTGCAGAAATTTATGCTAAAAACAAAAAATAATTCTGATTTGTTTTTTTTATAAGATATTTACACCAAGTTAAATAAACTTTGTTAAATCTTGATCTGACATACAGTTTACAATATAAATCAACTGAAGCTTACCTGAGTGCCTGTGCTAAAAGTTGTTTAGCCAATGCTTTGTTTTTGTTAATGAATTCAATAACAAGAGATCCAGGACATGATCCAGGTATTAGGAACTGACCAGTGGGTGATACTGCAAATGGACCAGACTGGCTACAAAAATAAACACAAGTAGATAGCTTTTGTATACATGTTTTATACTGAATGAATGAATGAGTGCAGACAAGCTAATTTGTAGTGTGTGTGTGTGTGTGTGTGACATGCTTAGTTTTACCATAGCTGGCTGCCAGAAAATCTATCATAAAATTTGATAAGCTGTGGGTCTGTAAAGATACACCTGATGGTTTTGATGTCACGATAGAAAGTTCTGATTCAGCACAAATAGCTGATTTGGTCAGTATATATATACTTTATGAAATGGCAGAACAGTTTCCAAGCATCAATGGAGGTCTGTATCGTGATGATTGTTTACTCTATCTTCAAAATGTTTCTGACCAAAAAGTACAAAAGGTTAAGAATAGTTTAGTTAAGTTTTTCCATAGAATGGGCTTAGGCATCGTTTTTTTATGATGATGTAACGGAAGCCAACTTTTTAGATATTACACTTAACTTACACAATAATTCGTACTTCCCATACCACAAACCATCAACCAATCTTAAGTATATTAGCCAATTCAGTAATCATTCTAGGGCAATCACTAAGAATTTAGTTAAGAATATTTCATTTAGATTGTCTAAGTTATCTGCTAATGTTGACATTTTCAATGACAAAGCTGAATTTTATAACTCTGCCTTACTTACAGTAGGTTATACAGGAAAAGTTACCTACATTAATTCTATTCAATCTTATTCTACCTTTAGTAATGGAGACATGCAATCTAGTTGTAACGATATGAACGATTTCAATTTTAATTTATATGCCAACACCAAACAGAGGAAGGTTTGTTTACAACATAAGGGAGATATCCGTTATTTAACCCCCTTTCTTCATTCTAAAGGTAAATCAATGTCTTTCAAAGATAGTTACACTAAAAATAAGGCAACTACTAGCAAAACTATTTGGTTGATTATTCCTTATGGGAGACAAATTAAATCTAATCTTCCTTTCCAGTTTTGGGAAGCTATTATTAGGAATTTTCTGAAGAATTCTGGGTATTACTCGATTATTAACTTGCACAAATTATCTCCTCACATAATATTAGTCAGTTAAATAAGAATCCAATTACTAATACTAACATTAATTTAGCTAATATTAATCATCCCACTAGAAATATTAATAACAAGGTTATTGTCTCTGAAGTCAATTCCAACAGAATTAAGTTTATGTCTAGTAATTCTAAGATTAAAATCTCTATATACCAGTGTAAAATTACTTCAGGTACCGATGTCTTTTTTTATATAGGTAGTTCTTCTTCTCAGTTATCTAAAAGAATTTCTAATCATTACTCTACATTTAGGGATAGTAATAAATGCAACAGTACAGAGCTTAAAAAATTAATTTGGTATCTAAAAGACCATAATAAACAATTTAATTTAGATTGGTTGATTCTCTCCATTTCATTCCCATATGATAAAGGCAAAGAATTCTGCCAACTCTGTAATAGTGAACTATTTCCTATTCTATTTTCTAAGATTCTCCTTATAAACACGTTTATAGAGCGTGCTTGTCGATGTAAACATTGGCAGAAACATACCTTTAGTTCATGTAAGTGATATCTACCGTTATATATAATTTGAACATTGATTTTCTTCTTACATTTCACTTCCACTAAATATATCTATTTCCAAGGCTTTAAGCTTTTATTTTAATTCACATATCGCTCTATACTTCTCCTTTATTAGTTTTCTGCTTATATCTCTCCTTTACCCCTTCTCTTTCTATAGGCTACCTTTGACGTTATATCTTCTAACGGCTCTTTAAAAAAACTTAATAGGGTTCCGTTCATCATTATACATCTCCATCACATTTTGTTAAAATGTCTTATTGATGAGTTTGGTTTCTTTCTTTCTTTCCCTGATGAGAAGATTACATTGTTTTACACCATTTTATTCCTTTGGAATAATACCAATGTTGTCTTCAAAACATATGTTGGAAGTAAAAGAATTTGAATAACACCTGCATTTAACTCCATCTATTTATTTATACACACACACGCACACACACACACACACATGCACACACACACACACATATATATATACACACACACACATATATATATACATATATATACATACATATATATATATATATATATATATATATATATATATATATATATCATCATCATCATCATCATCGTTTAACGTCCGCTTTCCATGCTAGCATGGGTTGGACGATTTGACTGAGGACTGGTGAAACCGGATGGCTACACCAGGCTCCAATCTAATTTGGCAGAGTTTCTACAGCTGGATGCCCTTCCTAACGCCAACCACTCAGAGAGTGTAGTGGGTGCTTTTACGTGTCACCCGCACGAAAACGGCCACGCTCGAAATGGTGTCTTTTATGTGCCACCCGCACAAGAGCCAGTCCAGGGGCACTGGCAACGATCTCGCTCGAAAACCCTACAAGGCCAGTCAGGCGGTACTGGCAACAGTCACGCTCAGGATGGTACATCTTATGTGCCACCCGCACAAGAGCCAGTCCAGGGGCACTGGCAACGATCTCACTTGGCTTGCCGGATCTTCTCACGCACAGCACATTTCCAAAGGTCTCGGTCAGTAGTCATCGCCTCGGTGAGGCCCAATGTTCGAAGGTCTTGCCTCACCACCTCAGCCCAGGTCTTCCTGGGCCTACCTCTTCCACGGGTTCCCTCAACTGTTAGGGAGTGGCACTTTTTCACGCAGCTATCCTCATTCATTCTCACCACATGTCCAAACCAGCGCAATCGTCTCTCTTGCACACCACTACTGACGCTTCTTATGTTCAGCTTTTCTCTCAAGATACTTACACTCTGACGGGTATGCACATTTACATTACACATCCAGCGGAGCATACTGGCTTCATTCCTTGCGAGCTTACGCATGTCCTCAGCAGTCACAGCCCATGTTTCACTACCATGTAGCATGGCTGTTCGTGCACATGCGTCATACAGTCTGCCTTTTACCCTGAGTGAGAGTCCCTTTGTCGCCAGCAGAGGTAAGAGCTCTCTAAACTTGGCCCAGGCTATTCTTATTCTAGCAGTTACACTTTCAGCGCACCCACCCCCACTACTAACTTGGTCACCCAGATAGCGGAAGCTATCAACTACCTCTAGTTTTTCTCCCTGGAATGAGAGAGAAGTTGTTTCCTATTTATTTTTAAAGTTTAATTTTTCTTAAACAAACACTCAATGCCCCTTCTCCTACCTCTCCCACCCATCACCTACCCACTTTCAAAAGGCGAAAGCCACCCAATGTTTCACTTTGTCTTATGTTTCACGCATGTGTAAAATTATACTGAAACAGCTGATGTAAATATATATATACAAAAATTCATTTCTTTGAGACCTTTCAGGTTTCACTTTCACAATTGGAATTCCTTCTTTCTATCTTCAACAGATTCAGCCATGAGTGCTAAACCATCAGCATACAGGAGTCCTCATTGACAAATAGCCTAAATCCTTTGTCTGTCCTGTGTATCAGGACAGAATTTCCTGGCATCCATGCATCATATTTGATAATATCCCCATTTTATTCAAAATACTTAGGACTTATGAAAGGAATGCTTGCCATTACACAGACCATATGAAACAAAGGGCTAACTAAATGTCTGAAAACAAGCATAAATGTTTAGGAGAAACTTATGAAAATGCCTTGGCAAAGGGTTAAACACATGCATATGTCAAGCTGACCCCTTTAAATACTCATTTAAAAACATGCTGCAATTCTAATGTTTCAATATTTTCACTTAATAAACTTTATGACTCAAGTGAGGCTAAAAGGAGAGCAAAAGAAAAGTGTTTAATTAAGAAGTGCAAACCAGATCTGAATGATCAGTCAGTAATGATAATTTGAATTTAATCTAATTTGAAAAGAACAATCACTCAAAAACTGGTGTAATTCTGTAAGTGTCATCTCCCTTTAACTATATAACAATACCACTTGGATGCAGTTAGTGTTAAGCAAATATATACACCTAGATGTAGTTGCTATGAAAATATTTACCTAAAAATAACAGTCGTAATATAAACATTCACAAGCACACATATACATATACATTACCATCATCCTTATTTTTTGTTTTAACATCAACTTTTCTATGCTTGCATGGTTGAACAGAATTTGTTGAGGTGGATTTTCTATGGCCAGATGTCCTTGTCACCAATCCTTATCTGTTTCCAAACATAAGGTGATGCTTCCCAATGATCAGACATGTTTTCTCAGAAGGTTGGCAATGAATGATACTGCTTGCGTGACAGTGACACACATGAAATCAAGAGAAGGAAATAGTAACACACATACACACATGTGTGCATGCACACACACACACACATGTGTGCATGCACACACACACACGTGTGTATGCACACACACACACACACACACATAATGGGCTTCTTTCAGTTTTCATCTATCGAATTTACTCACAAGGTTTTGGTCAGCCTGGAGCTGTTGTTGAAGACACTAGCTCAAATTGCCACGCAGAAGGACTGAACTCTAAACCATATGGCCAAGAAGAAAGATTTCTACCACATAGCCATGCCTGCATCTATATTCACATGTATGATAATATGAGTCTGAGTGTGTGTGTGTACGTACGTACGTACATACATATGTATGTAGGTACGTACGTACAAATGTATGTATGTATGTTTGTATGCATGCATGTATGTATGTATTTATTTAGTCAGAAAGCTGAGGAGGCTTTGGAAGACCAAGACAAGAATTATTCCTGTAGTAATTGGTGCACTTGTACAACACCCAAAATATTATCTTAAAGATTGAAAGAAATTGGAATTGAAACTCGCATTGTCGACCTGTAGAAAAATGCTATCCTATATTCTGCAAAAATCCTAAGAAAGATTCTTGAGAGTTGAGGAGACCTGTTTCTCACCAAACTTCAAGATAAAATACCTGCTAACTAAATTAACGTACGCTAGCATCGTCATTATCACAACAACAACAACAATAAAACAATAATAAAATACATACTAAATCTCTTGACCAAAAGTAAGTAAGATAGGAATATGTGAGCAACAAACCATTCCAAGACTAATTCAAAATCTGAAAGGTCTTCTTTCAAGAAATATAAACTGGCTTCTAACTGGCATTTGCGAAGTGAGTTGATTAACTTGTTCAAGAGTTCTTCATATTGCTCAGCCATTAAGGTTGTATGTTTTCTCTGTCGACGCACAATTTGAATATTGTTCATGAGTTGTGACAGTTCTTTCTCCATATGAGGTAATCTTGCCAGGACGGGATCATAAGCTCGAACATTATTGAAGAGCTGGGAAAATTGAAATATAAATCTCTTACAGATTTTACTGCTTCTGTTGATCAAAAGTGTAATTTTAATAATGTTGGACATTAAAACAGTAGAAGTGAAAAGAAACAAAAATTCTACCATAGACTTTCATATAAAACAAAAACAAAACAAAAAAAACAATCTATTAATATTATTAAGAAAAAAAATCACAATTTTACACTGATGAAATAAACTCCCAGAAACACATCTAAAGATGATGAAAAACACTAAATGCAAAACTACTCTTTTCTTTAGCAACTAATTCTAATTATAATATTTCCCTCTACCTCTGAAAACACACACATACAATAAAAAGAAAAATGAATACACACACACACACATATGTAAAGACATACCAAAAAGGACAATCAACAGTGTGCTATGAGTAGAATTGATACATCACCTACAATCTTCTTATTTATCTTAACCATGCCATAAACTTCTTTCATCTCTGCTAAAGAACGACCCCTATTTTCTGAACATTATCTTCGGACAACAGTATCCCAAGCTTTATAAATAAATGTTTGAATAATGTCCTAGTAATGTGTTACTGCATTTCATTTATCTCACTAATGTCTAAGGCATGGCCTTCATAACATACCAATCCACACTGTATAAATTAGTGTATTTGCATTTTATTACATTTAAACTCATCCCTTGGGAGGGGGTAATTAAATAGTAGTTGCTGTTATTTAGCTCCAGGTCAGTCCTAGCTGAGAAGATTTATGATGAAAGGCATTCCAGTTATGACCATGCCATCATTGTATCTTAAACACTGTTCAATGTATTCATCCTTTGTTAAGACAGTAGAGTGTTCTTTAGTTCATTTTTAGCAATCACAGCTTTGTGATTCAAGGAAATTATCTTAGTAAATGTAACTATATTGCCTCAGTCAATCCAACTGTAAAACAGGTACCAACCATAAATCCCAGTTCAGAGGTTGTCATTACAGATTTACAATGATTATAACATTAACTTAAGCAATCTTTTATGCAAATGTCTAGACTTGTTTAAAAAGATGAGGTAAACAATCCAATGAGAGTCTCTTTCTACAGTCACTTAACCTGCTAAAAATAGCACCTAGATCTCCCTCAAATCACAAACAACTATCTCAAAGAAAAAGATACATTTTATAGTGTACTCTTAGATAAACTATGTCTTTAAAAAAATGAGTAGTAACAGTTGAAATGCTTTAGATCATAAGTCTGCTTGGTCAGAACTAACCAGGGGTTAAACAACAACCATATGGAGTAAAACAAGTATGCAACCTCACCACTAGCAGCAATAATAATGAACTTGATTCCTTAAATTGTGGGGACAAAAACTTTTATTTAGAGCAGTGGTTCTCAATGATTTTTTTTTTTTTTATCTATGGACCCCTTTGATTCCTATTTTACTTGGATGGACCCCCATAGTCATGCAATATTTTAAAAATCCAACTATATTTTTACAATTAAATATTATTAGGAATTGTATTAAAAATTGTTAAAATATCTTGTAAGAGTATAACAAATTTATTGCACATAAATTTTAGCAACAAAATCTTATGTGGGCCCCCAAGGGTTATATGGACCCCAGCTGAGAGTCAATAAACTGGAATAAGCCTTAACTGTTGGAATTAATCGAAAGAAGGTATTTTAATGAAATTAAAGTAAGCACATTATACATTCCTCACCATCAGCTAAAATGTAACACTGAAAATAATGTAAGATATAGAAGCAAAGTTTTGAATGTTTATAAATATATATATATATATATATATATATATATATATATATATATATATATATATGTATATGTATGTATGTATGTATGTGTATGTATATATTACCAACTTACAGACAACCAAAATGTTGGAACATGCTCAGTACTGATGATGATTTCACCATGAAGATTTACGCCAGTAGAACTTGCAAATACCAATATTCTATCTAAGAAATAAAGAAAATTATGCTTTCTTTTATTTTCAAGTTTCATATATACTCCATTTACCAATTCATTACATTTAAAGTTTTTTTGTTTTTTTTTTATTAAACTAATATTGAGCAGACAGTTCTCAGTTAATCAACTGAAATATGTGAAGGGAATAGAAAGAGAGTAATAGAGATTGTATATACGTTAGTGTTATTATTTGAAATATTGTTAAATTTATTAATATTTAAGCTGCTGCAATATTTAAATTCAGTTTAATAAGCATTCATAAGTAGATTAATGACTTTGAAATAATACCACTTTTAACCCTTTAGCATTCAGATTATTCTATCAAATGTAACACATTCATTCACATTGTTTTGAATTTATCCTGCATTATCTTGTAGCCTTGAGATTTCAATTATGGGACTGTAAATGTTTTAGACTAACATTGTAGAGTAGGTGTGAGAAAATGGATCTGGCCAGTTTGAACATAAAACAGGAAAAATATTTTGTCCTGATGCAGCCGGTTTAAATGCTAAAGAGTTATTGCAAAGGGTTTTGAATACTAGATGAAAGTACATCTCTCTATAGCACTACTACTTTTGTGAAAAGCATGAACTTAATGTTTCATTTCCTTTCACAAAGTCTTCATATGCAGTGAAGTTTCTGTCAAGTTTTTAACCATCTCACTTAGATCTCCAGTTCAGGGCCACAGCCTAACTATATTGCCATAAAAGGCAAGAACAACTTCTACAAGTTAACTGCATTGCTGTAAGAGGCATTAACATGAACATGGTTTGATCAATCATCAGCCAATATGTAACCAAATAAGCAATAGACTTGAAAGTAAGTTTTGTGAATATTTCTGCCAAATAGTCATGCCAAAGGTTCTGGAAGCTTTACTAAATGTTATAAAAATCTGGGATAAACCTCAGATGTTACAGAACTTTGTCAGTTAGTTTTGTGATAAGGTGTTCTTCCTCTTATTCTGTCTTTAATAAGCATGAATGATTTTATATAAATAATTAAAAGTTTTTATGAAAAGACTTTTAACTATCACATCCACTATCTTATGTATGCTCCATTATTCAAATAATTAATGTACATATGTACATGGGGGAATGCTGTTACCTTGCTTGGAAACAAGTGGAGGCTGACAACAGGAAAGGTATCTGGCCAAAAAAAAAAAATCTACCTCAGCAAACTCTGTCCAACTTATGCAAGCATGGAAAAGTACATACTAAAACAAAGATGATTATCATGATGATATGTAAATTCAAATGTTCTGGGTATTGAAAAATATAGAAACTTATTAAAATGTTAGTATAGTCAAGCCTTCACACACAGATTAATATTGTATTCTACAAATGATGAAATAATGATTAATACCACTAAACATATTTAATTTACAAATCATAATTATTAGTTTGCTTAAATTTCTTAAATATAAATAGTTGGAATACTATCAAAATTTATATTACAACTTGCCTTTAAGAATGCTTTCAAATTTGATGGTATTTTCAGCATATAGACGATCAAAGCTCTTTAAACAAGCTCGGAAATGGATATTTCCCCATGCACTATCCCATCGAAGTTCTCGGAGTTTTAACTTTTCCTTTAGAACAAGGCTAAGACGGTCAATTTCATCTTGAATGGCTAAAGTTGCCAGAGACAGCCTCTGGATTTCCTGACTGTTCTTTTCCAACCACATTCTGACAATGAAAGTAATTAAGAAGGAAAAAAATGTAAAAAACAAAATAACTCAATAATTCAATGACAGTTTTATAAACTGCTGAATTAGATAACGCAGGTAAATTACAACAAACTAGTATCAAAGGGACAACATATACTTCAGAACCATACATGCTTCTGAGACAATGTTTGATTACTAAAAATATATTTAATATTCTAATCATACTCTTACTCTTTTACTTGTTTCAGTCATTTGATTGTGGCCATGCTGGAGCACCACCTTTAGTCGAGCAAATCGACCCCAGGACATATTCTTTGTAAGCCTAGTACTTATTCTATCGGTCTCTTTTGCTGAACCGCTAAGTTACGGGGATGTAAACACAACAGCATCGGTTGTCAAGTGATGTTGGGGGGACAAACACAGACACACAAACATATACACACACATACATATATACGACGGGCTTCTTTCAGTTTCTGTCTACCAAATCCACTCACAAGGCTTTGGTCAGCCCGAGGCTATAGTTTTAAAGACACTTGCCCAAGGTGCCACACAGTGGGACTGAACCCAGAACCATGTGGTTCGTAAGCAAGCTACTTACCACACAGCCACTGTCCACTTTTCCATGCTTGCATAAGTCAAATGGAATTTGTTGGGGAAGATTTTCTATGGTCAGATGCCCTTCCTGTCACCATACCTCACCTGTTTCCAAGTAAGGTAATATTTCCCCATTACCAGACATGTTTTCACAGAAAATTGGAAACAAAAGGCACCACTTACAAAGATGGTGACACTTGCTTACAACCATCACATGATGTGAAGATAAGGAGACAGTAACACACACACACATACACACAAAAGGTTTCTTTCAGTATCCGCCTACCAAATCCACTCACAAGGCTTTGGTTGGTCTGGGACTATATCCAATCCCTACAGGTATAAAGAAATACTGCCAAAAAACTTGTTAAAATTCAAACAATATTTTCATAATCACCTTCAATGAATCATTCATTTATTTTATGAAACCTGAATGGGAGAGAAAAACTAAATCAACATAAATAAGATTTAAACCACAAATTGTAGGCAACAAATACCTAACTAAGCAGTATCTTAGTAAATAATATAATAATATACCAGTTAAATATATAATAGCTCTATGAAGCAAAATTTATTATATTAAATAGAAAATCCACACCAAAAGTAACCAGCTGTTAAACCTATAGATATGGAATATCTAATATGAAATCTGTTTCTTATCCAGATGGTTTCTAGTTTGGACTCACAGCATGGCATCTTGAGAAAATGTCTTCTACAGTATCACTGGTCACAATGCGCTTTTGCATTGTTTTAGCCTTCAAATGATGCCACCCTGCTGGCTAGTCGAGCAGGCCAACATTCCCCTTGATTGAAGGGAGACTGGAGCAATGTGAAATGATGTGTTTTGCTCAAGAACATAACGTGCCACCCAGACAGGGAATCGAACCCGTGATCCAGCAATCATGAGTGCAACAGGCTTACCACTAGGTCACGAGCCTTCACATGTGTCATCTGCTTGTGTGTATGTGTGTGTGTGTGTGTGTGTGTATGTGTACACACACATGTGGATGACACACAAATTCGTGAAACGTTCCATATTTTCCCGATCTCAAAATGATGACAGAGGATCAAGAAATGTGACACGTTGCTGTACTCAAGAAGACCCACCCACCAAACAGAATTGAGATCCTAAAACCAAAGTGGTATGTAAAAAGCACTAGTGGTGGTGCTACATAAAAAAGCACCCAGTACACTCTGTAAAGGGGTTGGTGTAATGAAGGGCATCAAGCTGTAGAAACCAAGTCAAAACAGACTATGGAACCTGGTGCAACCTCTGGTTTTGCTAGTTCCTGTTAAGCCATCCAACCCATGCCAGCATGGAAAACAGACATTAAAATGTTGATGATGATGAAATGTGTGTGTGTGCATTTGTTTATGTTTGAGCTTCTCCATTATCAGCTTTTGAAGATGTGATCCTTTACTGAAAAAAAGAGATAAAGATAGCAACAAGATAGACACCTGGCTTACTATCATGGGTTGGATAAATATATGTAAAAAACATAACAAAATGAAATGAGTCATGGATCAACTGAGTTTAGATTTAACACAATGGTTCTTTGCCATTTTGTTTCTGTAGCGCCCCTGTAGTTGTTATATCTAGTGGCCACCTAAGTGGTTAGTGAGGTATCATGACTAAACTAACTTAATTTTTACCTACAATAGTAATTATATTATATGATAATACTAGTAATGGTTATTAAAATAAAATGAGAGAGAGTTAGAGTGCTGCTATTCCTAGCAGGTCAAGCAACTGTGTAGAATCTATACAGGTGCTCGACCTGCTAGAAGTAGCAGTACACTACTTATCTCTCATTTTATTTTAATAATTATTATTAGTTTTATCATCATCATCATCATCGTTTAACATCCACTTTCCATGGGTTGGACGATTTGACTGAGGACTGGTGAAACCAGATGGCTACACCAGGCTCCAATCTGATTTGGCAGAGTTTCTACAGCTGGATGCCCTTCCTAATGCCAACCACTCCGAGAGTGTATGTATAATATAATTACTACTATAGGTAAAATTTAGTATGTTAATTAAGTTACCTCACTGACTCTCTTTGACATGCCCAGCAACTGTTAGGGGGTGCTACTACCCATATTGAGAACCTCTGATTTAGCAAAAACCCAGATAGTAATGATAGAATGTAGTCAAGATAAAATGAAAAGATGACAAACAGCACTAAATAACTTTACTTACTGTAAACTTATTTGAGGGTTAGGCTTCATGACTATTGATGTATCCAGGGGTTTGTATACAGGAGAATTTGTGTTGATTTTGCTCTGATTCGCAACATGATCAACATAATCCAGAGGTAAGTTGCAAGTCTTTAAAATAGTTTTGACAGTTGTTTTCAGGTCACGAGAAAGCAAAGAAATATGAATTTCTTTGAAAACTGAAAGAGAAAACTCTAAAATCATAGAATACCAAATCAACATTAAAGACAATCTTAAAATACAAGAAAGGGATGTTTCATGTTTAAATAACTCTGTTTAGCATTGTACTTACTTTTTAAATACTGCAATAGTTGTTTTGCAAACAGCTTCATATATTACTGTTGTCTTGATTATAAACACCAAGACCTATTGGATTTAAAGCATCTGACACTGAATGAGACTGGTTGTTGATTTTTTGAAGGGAATGATGAGGGAAGGGTCAATACAATGTGGCCATAAGTTTAATTTAAATATTGTTTTATCTGTACTTTGCAATATCATCAGCATCATCATAATTTAACATCCATATTCCATTCTAGCATGGATTTGACAATTTGACAGGACCTAACGAGTCCCAAAGACTGCATCATGCTCCAGTGTCTGCTTTGGCATGGTTTCTATGGTTGGATGCTCTTCCTAACACAAACTTCAGACTATTGCAACTTAACAAAAAAAAAAAAAAAAAAAAAGAAAACTACCAAGAAAACTGCCCAATTAAAATGAAAAAGATATAAAGATTTAATACTGACTTCCAACATTTTTCAGATGTAGTCATGTAGGTATAATGAAAAAATGTTTTGATAATTTTAAGCAATAATGATAATCAGTCTGGAGAAGATTGGAGGTCAGGTCAGGTGTAAGGACATGCGTCATTGTTGCAGTATGTTACTGCTGCATTTGCCATTTGTTGGTATATTCCTGGGTCCTCCTAATGACCTGTCGAGTAGAGTCCCAGTCAGTTCCCATCTCCACAAGATACCTCTTTATCTGCCATGACCATGTGGCATATGGTTGACCAACATGAGACATCAACCCAGCTGGAACTTCGGTGAAGAGAACACAGTAAGCAAGGTCTAACTTGGAAAATCAAGCAACGTTGCTAAACAGTCTCAGATAGCATTCCCAAATCATACAAGTGACAGGATGCATCCCAGTTTCTGAGCAGAGTAATCAAATGGATATGAAATCCAACCAGTGGTAATCCATAATCCTGTGAAGCATCCTGGTACCAAAGGAGTTCAAGTGGCTCCTAAGGGCCCAGGACAGTGTCCAACTCTTGCAACTATACGGATGGACAAGGAGGACCAAAGACCTAAAGACCCGAACCTTTATCTTCCTGCACAGATATCAGGAGGGCCAAACACCTTGGTCAAATGAGTCCACAACTGTACGAGTTTGTCCCAGTCTTTTTAGGACTTCAGACTTACAGCTAATGCCACTATGAATCTCACAGCTGAGATAAGTGAATCAATCAACAATTTCAGCATTCTCACCCACAACAGAGACAGAAGAGGCACAGCCCTCCTAGATATCAAGGAAGGACTGGATTTTTGTCTTGACCCAAGAGACTCCAAAGTCAAGTAGCTCCTCTTCCTTACTCATTGAAAAGAGAATACTCCTTAAGACATCCAGAGACTCAATAAGAATAACTGCAACATCAGCAAAATCTAGTTTTGTAATCCTAGTTTCACAAATGAGTGCACCACAACTCAATTGAGTATCCAATCTATGCAGTCACTGAACAGATCAGAACCAAGACGCAACTTGATGGGCCCCAGCTCTAACTGGGAAAATGACAGATGTTGATCCCCTAATCTGAACTGCACTGACTGTTCCAGTGTACAAGGCCATCATCAGCCCAATCAGCTGAGGAGGTATAACTTACAGCTCCAGAATCACATTCCTGTCCACCAGAGGTCAACATAGGTTGCAAGCAGCCCCTGCTGAAAGCTCTGCTTGCATTCAATGAGTACAAAACGAGCTAGGATCCTGTCAGTAGTCGACCTCTTTGACATGAACCCTGACTTCTCCGGTTGCTGAGATGCAAGCAGATGATTTCACACTCTGTTCAGGATGACCCTGACAAAGGCTTTACCAGGCATTGAGAGGAGTGTAACAGCCCTATAATTGTTGTAGTTGTCACCTTTAACTTTCCAAAGTGAGATAGTTATGCCCCTCTTCCAGTCCAGCAGTATAATGTCACTGCTCCAGATCTGCTGCAAAAACATGACTGCAGCAGGACCACCTTTCTTGATCATCTTCCCATAGATGTCACAAACACCAGCTGCCTTCCCAATCTTCCAGTAATTTACTGCTATATGAACCTCATCTTCAGACAGCAGATCATAGCTGACTGGCTGGTCAGTCACCAGTACTGAAGGCATCATGGTATTCAGATCAGTACTAGGTAGGTCCACCTTATATAATTCCTCAAAGTACAATGCCCAGTGAACCATCACCTTAGGCACCTCCATCAGGAGTGCACAAGAGTCTAAGACTTCAGAACATCGATGGGGTGGCTTCACCCCCACTGCAATCAAAGTGATTTCTCTGTAGACAGTACATGAGTCAGACATATGACACAGTCTCAACCTTCTTACAAATTTCTTGGACTGCTTTTCCTTGTTGGACCTCAGTGCCCTGACTACCCCACATCTCAGCTCCCAAAGCAAATCACCACCCAGTCTTGCCCTGCAGCTACACTCCCCCAATACAAGGGTCTCCCTGGAAATAAAACGTTTCCTGGTCCAATTTTGGAAACCAATAAATTCCCTCGCAGTCGACAGTAGGGTGTCCCTGTAAGTTTCCCGCATTGTTATTGGATCAGACATAAAGTCAGCCCCAGGTAGCACAGATCTAAGTTACTGCAAATAAGTCTTACTTACAGTGTTGTTATTGAGTCTGTCAACATTCAGTCTAGGACTGACTGCCTTCAGCCTCTTAGACTTCAGTCACAATCTCAACTCAGCCACAATAAGTCTGTGGTTGGTGCCCAAGAAACTAGCACTCCAAAAAACCCTGCAGTTCTGTAGGAGGCTCCTGCAGTCAACTACAAGTACATGGTCAATCTCTTTTGCCATACAGCCAGTATTAGAATACCAAATCCAGTGATACAGTTCAAGATATTGGTACCAGGAGCCAGAAATGCAAAATCCATGTACAGGGGCATCACACCCCATTTGTTCAGCATCAGATCCAAAAGGGCCAACAACACATTCATATCCCATTCTGTCAACCCCGGTTAAAATTTCCCATGACAACAGAGCACAGATGGGTGAAGAATATGTCCCTCACCAACCTGTCACTCATAGCAGTCAAAGCATGCACTGCAAGCAAGAAAATGACAGATTTGAGAGAGAATATCAGATCCTCAGCTGCATAATAACACTCGTTGACAGGTGTTACATCTAAATAATTGGAACCAGCCAGTCAGGTACTACAACTGCTACCTCTCTGTAATGCCAGCCATCAGAGTGCCCAGACCAGTAAATAGTAGATGTAACCACCAGTTGAGATGTTGCTCCTCCTTGGATGATGCACCTCTGATAAGGCTCCTACAGCAACTCGAAAATAGCTGAGTTCCAAAGACAACAGGGGCAGGCAGGAACTATCCCTCAGAGAGAGAACATTCTAGGTCCCCACTCAAATAGGTTTCCTCAGGTTGAACTGAGATTTCCTATTCCTGGTGGATGACACCTTTGCACCTCTCAGGCAACACCCTTCCAGCCCATCCAATCCTCCAGGGTTTTCCCCATTTAGCAGATGGCAGTTCTGATGACTTTGTCACAGTTGCTGTATAGGCAGTTGAGGTAATTGCCCATAGGAGAGAAATTTGGGGTGTTGCACAAAAGATTGTCGCTGATGAGGGTTTTACGAGGTTGGAATGCAGATCCTACCTCTTTCATGCCGTGTGAGGAGTGGCATGTCAAAGAATAGAACCAACATCTCCTCTGTGTGTCATAAAAGGCAAAAATTGGAGGAAACCAAAATATAGTAAACTCTTGTCAGATAAATAAACTAATTCTAAATTAATCTGATATTCAGAGACAGTCTAGTAAACATTTTAAATTTCATATCCTACAGTGAAAGGCAATGTCAAATACTTCATAACTGCAAATATTTATCACTCTGACCTTATAACAATATTATTTATTCTTATAATGAATATTATTATTTATTTCTATAATAAAGGAATAGAGCTAAAATGAAATATTTTTATCTGGTGTAATAACTTAGACAGTAACAAAAATATTGAAAATTATGTTGATATATAAAACTGGTTACAACAATCTAGAACTCAAAATAACCCTACTTATCTCAAGTACCAATTGTCCTAATTTGCAATCACATTCAGGCCATCAGCAGCTAAGAAATGTCATTATTAACCATTGTATAGGAGTGATCCTATCAACATCTGTTTTTCTGCTAATGATCATTGTCCACTGCTAGCATGGAGATTACTAACACCTACACAGCTGTATTTTTCTATAGCACTTGATCCTGCAATATCTTAACAATAAATCCAACATCCCCAGGTTTGATCAAATTACTATATTCAAAGTCTCCCTTGTTTCGCAGCTATTAGAAATACTTCCTATTTTTAATTAGTTTATTAGAAGTTATTATAAGAATAGTTTAACAAGATTTGGGTTTGTTAATTACTGCTTTTTTTTAGAAATTATTCTGTTGCCATCCAAATGCATCATTTAAAGTGTCATATTTCTATTTCTACATGGGTGAATGAAATTAATCATACAATTTAAACTTAACAATTTGTACTCATTATTTGTAGGTGAGTTCCTGACAAACCTATATTATATACTGTTGGGTATAATTCTTGTTATTTATGCCACTAATGCCCTCTAATGAAGAAAAAACATTATACCTGACCTATGAATCAGTGATTTTAAGCTTAAATAAGCAAACATATATTTCACATGTGAAGGTATACAGTCTAATTGGCTACAATGTTGCACAAATGATCACAAAATCATGGTCTTGATTGCTGGACCAAAGGTGAATTGTGTTCTTGAGCAAAATACTTTATTTCATTCAGCTGCAAATTAGTAACCATGCAACAAATAGGCATCCTATTTAAGAGAAGCATCAGGATCTTGGTTATTTACCTGTCATAGGCCTGCCCAGCTAGCCAATAGGGTGACATCATTTAAAAACTACAACAATGTAAGGAAGCATATTATGACCAGAGGTGTAATAACAACATCTGGTAGTCTGGTTGATACAGTGATCTTTTTAGATAAATAATTATTCTGTATCTTGCTCTATTTTCATCTTTAGTTTTACTATCTGATTATCTTCCTGGTTTCAAAAGCTATCTTAAGAAATCTTCACTCAAGCTTTGATTCACTTTCTTAATTCATGCAATAAATATTTTTCATCATCACCTTATAATCATAATACTTTTTGTTTGCTGATGAAAATGCAATCCATTTGTAAAGATTAATTTTACTTTCAATTTCTCTCTTTACCCAATTAAGAAATTAAGTGATTCTCCATAGGCTCAAAGTCTCATGAAAAACTTCACATGAAAGTCAACCACAAAGAACAAAGCTAAGATTTTGCTTGTAATGTTTCTAATAAAGTTTCAAATATAAACATTTATAAGAAATGTAGAGAAATTTAGGTTGTTATTGTAGAATATCCACTATAACATTATTTTAACTTTCAGCGTGCTTAGGCACATCATGTCACCATACAAGTTTTCTCCCCTGTAACTGAAGGCATATTGTGCTGCATTGAGAAGGGAGAAAACTTGTACAGTGACATGATGCACTTACAGTGTGCTATAGGTTAATTATTCTGAAAATCTGTTATTAGTTATTTCCCTCCTATGAAATAGTGACTAGTGTACTAAAACAAGCAAGAGACTATTACATGATGGTGATAGATATCTGCACATCTTGCAATATTATACATTAACCTTAAAGTACAACAGGGGTCGGCGAAACAGGGTAAAAATGAAATTCTTGTAGGTATGTCTAATGAGTCTTCATTAGACATAAGTAAAATTATATTTAAAAAAATGTGTTCCTTGTTACGACAAAAATTTTTTACTTGTAACATGAGGAGGCAGTCAAAAAGTTGCTACCTTTTGCAACAACCTACCTTTGCAAACAAGGATTTTCCACTCTAATGAACATGAAAACATCAAAATGCCCCAATTTTGTTGTAATTGTAACAAAAATGAAACGTCATTTCTCCAAAACCTGAAGTGAAAAAGTTTTGAGAAAAATCCTTTTGTTTCATAACGAGGATATTTATTCTATTGCATTTGTTTTATACTTTTTATATTTATAATTGTATTTTCCATATAGATTCAATAAACCTTTTGAATTTAAAGAATCCTGTGATTTTCTTACTTTCAAATCAAGGGGGTAACATCATCATTATTTAGTGTGTGTTGTCCATGCTCACGTGGATTGGACAGTTCAACCAGGGTTGGCAACCTGGAAGGCCACACCAGACTCCAGTCTAATTTGGCATGGTTTCTATGGCTGGATGCCCTTCCTCACACCAACCACTCTGAGAGTGTAATAGGTGCTTTTACGTGCCACCAGTATGGGTGCCATTTGTATGACACCAGTATCTGCCACAACTGTAATTTTACTTGGCTTGATGGGGCTTCTTCTCAAGTACAACATTGCCTCCGTGTGGACCAACACTCAAAAGGAACTTTTCATGTGTCTTGAAAGGGGCTTTTCATATGCCACCAGCACAGGTACCAGTTATGTTGTTGTAAATAAATATATTTTGGGGTAATTGGTTAAAAAGTTACCCGGCCCCTGAATTAGATGGTAGAACTGTAAGTTTGATATAGTTGGTGTCAGAAACCAGCAAGTCATTTCTAAATATCAAATCAACAAACTCCTAGCCATTTCACTTGAACAGAAATAAACAGAACAGCTAAGACTATTGTTATGTGATCATGATTGTGATATGCTTTATATCAGCATCATTGTTTTAATGTCCAATTTTCTGTGCTTGCATAGGTTGGATAGAGTTTATTGAAGCAGATTTTTTTTACAGTTGGCTGCTTTTCCCTGACACCAACTCTTACTTGTTTTCAAGTAAGGTAATATTTTCCCATGGTTCATCTTATTTCTTGTACACCTTCATCTTATCTCTTGTACACAGCACAACTCTACAAGCCTCCATTCCAGTATGTCTACAATCTGTCCAGCTCTACCTTTCATTGAGCCAATGTTGATGGTGACAGCCTTTAACTGTTATACCTAACAGAAGGAACAGAGTTTCCAATGATGATTGGTTATTCAATTTCTGTTTTCTGCATCTGTAAGAAAAAGTGAATGTGATCGTTTGATGATGATTGAGGAGTTCTTGTTCTGACACATGGACAGATATTCGCACCTGACATCTCACTACTACTAAATTGCTTATATATTTCACATTTCTTCAGTCCACTCAAGTGGAATTGAGTACTGGCAACAGCAATGGTGGGGGGGAGGCTAATCCTGCAACAGATTGGCATTCCATTCAGTGAAGTGTTGAATTCTCAGACACTTTACATAACTAGAAACCAAGATAAGCTTCTGCCTAATGGGCCTAAAGGCTCAAGACTGTGTGTGTACGTGTGTACACACACATATTTATGTACAGGCAGATTTTCTATGGCCGGATGTTATCCCTGTTGTCAAATCTCACTTGCCTTCAAGCAAGATAATAATTCCTCTTGGCCAAACTGGAAACAAACAGCATTGCTTGTTTGACAGTGATACTCATTTACAACCATCACAACTCAAGATAAGGGTACATGCAAACATGCACACACACAAATGTATACCAAATCCACTCACAAGGTTTTGGTTGGCCTGGGGCTATAATAGAAAATATATACCCAAGGCTTCAGTGAGACTGAACCTGAAACCACATGGTTGAGAAGCATAGCTTCTCAATCACTCAGCTACACTTCTCTTTTGCTTATTTATAGTATTTGTGATCAATTGGGAAATGCTTGCTGATTAGTATTAGGAAGATGTGTGCTATATTTATATCTACATTCAGGCTGGAGAGTGGGTTAAACCAGATACATCTTTTCCTGAGTTTCTTTTGTTCAGTGTCTGTTTGTAGTAGTTTTGGTACGTATTACAGCTCTTCATTAAATCCACTTGATTTTAGGTTTCGTTATATGAGTGGTGCAGTTTGGTTGAAGATTTCCTTATCAAACAAAATTTTCAAAATTCTTTTGCTGATGTTGCCAACAAGGTTTATAATTGTGGATGGTGGGTAGATTGAACTTTTATTTATGTTCTTAAGTCAAGCTTTTGTTATTAAGCCCTTTCTGAATTTCTCCATCTTGTATCTATTTGTACTTTGGAACATAGAGCTAAGCATTCATCCCTGGCTGGGCCTATGCTGGCTTTGGTGGATACTTTACCTACAAGTTCTTGGATGTATGGGACCTAAAGTTCACATGCTTCAGTTCCATCATAAGATGCCTTGGTGACATCAGCAAGTCATTTTCTTTTTTTTATCCAGAGGTTCCTCACAGACAAGACACATAGGTATAAAATCTTCTGGGAAGGTAACAGTGATGGAGAAGGTGGTGTGGGCATATTTCTTGCAGAGAAATAGGTGGATAAGGTCATAGAGGAAGTAAGAGTGTGCGGTAGAGTGCTTAAGCTCAGGCTAGTTTTGCAGAATAGTATAGCTACAATTAAATCTGCCTACACCCAACAAGTGGGCCTACCAAATGAACAGAGGGACCACTTTTATGATAATCTTCTGCAGGCTACCTCAAAGATGAGTACCCTGGTAGATAAAGCAATTAAGGATGTGAAGACAGGGAACCCCCACCCATCAGGAATCACTGCTGAGATGCTTAAAATATCTGGCAGTGTGGGTTATGGCCTTGTCACCCATACTGTAAATCATGTGGTTCATGAAGGAGTCATACACACTGACTGGTGTAACAGCACCATAGTCAACTGCTATAAAGGTAAAGGTGATGCCTTAGATAGAAATAATTACAGAGGTATCAAATTGTTGGATCAGGTGATGAAAGTTACGGAGAGAGTCATGCAGTTTGGTTTTGTGCCAGGTAGAAGCACCACTGATGCTATATTTCCGGTAAGGCAACTGCACGAGAAATACCTAACCAAAGATAAACCTCTGTACTTGACTTTTGTTGACTTGAAGAAAGCCTTTGACAGAGTCCCCCGATGCCTTATCTGGTGATCAATGCAGAAACTAGGGATAGACAAATGGTTGGTGAGAGCCATACAAGCCTTGTACAGGGTCACTACCAGTAAGGTGAGGGTGGGCAACGAGTACAGTGAAGAATTCAGGGTACAGGTAGGGGTTCACCAAGGATCGGTGCTCAGTCCCCTCTTGTTCAGTTTAGTTCTCCAGGCAATAACAGAGGAATTCAAGTTAGGCTGCTGATGACCTTGCTCTAATAGCTGAGTCACTACCAGAACTAGAGAAGAAGTTCCAGGTATGGAAGCAAGGTCTAGAATCAAAGGTCCTTAGAGTTAACCTAGCAAAAACCAAAGTCTTAGTAAGTAGGAAGGCAGACAAATCACAAATCCCTTCAGGTAGATGGCCCTGCTCAATCTGTAGAAAAGGTGTAGGTAGAAATTCCATAAGATGCACCCAGTGTAAGCTTTGGACACATAAAACGTGCAGCAACATCAGAGGAAGGTTAACAGGGAAACTAACTTTTGCATGTGGAAGATGCACAGGTACAATAAAGGCTGAAAATGTGCAGGAAATAGACTCCATCAACTGCCAGGGGACAAGCTAGAGGTAGTAGATAGCTTCTGTTATCTAGGTGACCACATTAATAGTGGAGGTGGATGCTCAGAGAGCATAGCTGTGAGAATAAGATTAGGTTGGGCAAAGTTCAGAGAGCTCCTACCCCTGCTGGCAACAAAGGGCCTCGCTCTCAGAGTGAAAGGCAGATTGTTTGATGCCTGTGTGTGAACAGCTATGCTGCATGGCAGTGAAACATGGGCTGTGACAGCCGAGGACATGCGTAGGCTTGAAAGAAATGAAGCCAGTATGCTTCGCTGTGCAATGTCAGTGTGCATGTTCAACAGAGTGTGAGCATCTTGAGAGAAAAGTTAGGCATAAGGGAATCAGATGTGGTGTGCAAGAGACATGACTGCACTGGCATGGTCATATGATATGTATGGACGAGGACAACTGTGTAAAGAAGTGCCAATCTCGAACTGTGGAAGGAACCTGTGGTGGAGGTAGACCCAGGAAGACATGGGACGAGGTGGTGAAGCATGATCTTCAAACTTCGAGCCTCACTGTGGAAATGACTGGTGACTGAGACCTTTGGCAATGTACTGTGCTTGAGAGGTCTCGTCAAGCCAAGTGCACCCGTACTGTTGACAAGTAAAAAACATCTTTTGAATGTTGGGCTTCACAGAGGCAAAGTGGTTGAGTTCCTTTCAAGTGTTGGGCCTCTCGGAGGCAATGACCAAGACCTTTGGCATTATGTCATGCTTTAGAAGACTCATGAAGCCAAGGAAAATTGTAGTCATGGCAGATACCAGTGTCATGCAAATTGGCACCCATGCCGGTAGCATGTAAACACATCCCGGTGTCAAGCAAATGGCACCCATGCCAGTGGCATGTAAAAGCACCCATTACACTCTCAAAGTGGTTGGCATTAGGAAGGGCATCCAGCCATGGAAAACCATGCCAAATCAAACTGGAGTCTGATGCAGCCTTCCAGCATGCCAGCTTGGTCAAACCGTCCAACCCATGCCAGCATGGACAATGGATGTTAAACAATGATGATCATGATATATATGAGGGGTTGCACCAAAAGTAATGCAAAAATATGCATAATTTTTTATTGACAGAGGTAGTTCAAACTGCACATGTTGGTAGAGTAACTCTTTCTCTAAAGTAATTATTCTTGCTTTTTATTGCAGGTAAATAACAGGTTTCAAGCAGAAGCAATGTACTGTCATTGAGGTCTAAATGAAGGAGTGGTGCAAGATGTCCAATATCCACAAAAGGTTACAGATTTTTTATGGAGATGACACTGTTGAGAAGAATAATGTGCACAGATGAATGGAGAATTTTAAAGGGGAAACCAGCATCGAAGACAAAGCACACAGTTGGAGACCATCAACTGTGATCACTGACTGGATTGCCAGCAAGTGGACAAACAAGTCAATATCTGTGAGTTTGTTGCACAACTGAACTATTGTCATGAAGCAATACATAAGTGGTGAAAGACTTTAGATATAGCAAATTGTGTGTAAAGTGGGTACCTTGGCATTTGATACCAGATTTCAAAGAGAGGAGAGTGGAAGTCTACTCCAATCTACTGGAAGCATCAGAAGCCAATAAAGACAAATTTTACCAATCTGGTAGCAGGTTGATAATATATATCTGTCAAATTAATCTAGTGTGAGTGTTTGTCATTTTGTAGCTAGAACCTTGTATGACATTTGCTATTAACTCAGTCCGTGTTTAAAATGTCTGTTGCCTTACTTAATATCTAGAATTTTATAAAGATCACAGGATTTTTTTTTAATTAATTTATTCCATGCCATGAGCTAAAATGGATCATGTGACTTAAATTTTAGTTTGTATTCACAACTTGATAGAGCTATGGTATTCTCTTATTTGCAAATTTATAGGTGAATTTGTGATTCACATAACTTCTAAATGGAAGGGTCCCTCACATATACCTGTATATGATTTGAACTCTTCCAGAGATAAGATGGCAACTGGGTAACAACTAGCTTGGCCATCTATTAGCCAAAGTAACTGAGACACTAGGTTTTGGCTGGTAGATAGTATAATTGTTATTGTTGTTAGTTTACATCCAGACCAGCTATCATCAAGCAACCTATGATTAAAGATGTTCTAGTCATAGTTATCCTGGGTTTTTTTCAGTCCAAGGTACACTTTACCAAGAAAAAAGTGAATGGTTACAAGTGAAATGTGTCTTATCAAAGATTCATTTGATGAAAGGTAACCTGGAGCTAAGAAAACAACTATTTCTGTTGCTGACCCCCAATGACCTAGTTACATTGGTCAAACTAGTTGTTACCTAGTTGGGGCTGTAAGCTAGTTGCTCTTGAACCATTCCACACTTTGATGGAGATAAACATTTAGCAATGTGGCAGGCAATCTAGCAATTTCTAGTTGCATAGTTGCTTATCTAAGTAGTTGATTTTCTTATCAGTATTTGTAAAAACTGGTGGGTTACTGCTTTAGTTCTCAAGCATAGAGCTGTTTATATGAGCCCTGGTTAGTGTACATTGTGGTTTAGCTTGGTTACTATTTGCAACAGTGTTACTGACACTTGAAAAACAAGTGTAGATCATGCTGGTGTTTTTAAGAATAGATAACTTGTACAGTTTGTTGCAACCAGGAAAATACTTTGAAATTAAACTAAGTTTTTAGCTGGATGAGAGTTCAATTAAGACTGAAAAGGGAGTTAAACCAGAAGATAGTTTGTTTGTTTTTTTTCTTTGCTAATATGTTACAAGTCCCTTGGTGGAAAACTAACATTTCTTTGATCTTGTTATTCTTGAGGGATCTATTTTAGTATCTGATCATGCTATCAACTATCATTTTGCATAAAGATATAAAAATTTGTTCCCCATTACTTCTTAGAATACTTAAATCAATATTTCAAATTTAAGATATTGACTGTGCGTAGACGAAGGTTTGCTTACAGAATACAATATTACTGCTTAGACAGGATTAGAAAAGACTAAATCAAAATCCTTTTTAGAACTAAACTTAGCATTACAGTAACCCTGAATAAATGCATAATGTATGCTTAATTTTTACTTGTCACCTGAAATTTAGACAAACAACCAAATACCAACTGATTTAACACCCATTTCTTTCAACTTGATCCTAAATCTGGAAGGATCTCTAGATATTCTTCATGGATTACATGAGGGAATATTTCTTTTTTAGTTATATATTCTCGATTAATAGATAGTGCTTATATGACAGGAAGTTGGTATATGTTTTTTTTATTACGAATAAAATTTAAAAAATACTCCGTGTGTATTTATTAGAAGGCAGCTGATAATTCACTGTATTACTACTGTGCCTCCTGCCACATAGTCATTTAGGCAACTTTTAAGTCAAATTGGCTAGGGTGATCATGAAGAATTATTGGTATTAATCAATAGGCTCTATTTTTTGGCTTCTATAAAAGGGGAGAGCACTCTTGGTGCTAGGTGGGTGACAGGGGTAACTACTCTGCTTCATTCTGAAATTCATTTGCAAACCTTTAGGATTCTCTGAAAAGAAATGTCTATAAAAGCAAACAATATGAACTTGGATCTAAGAAACCATGTCAGTTGAGCACAATCTGCAATTCCGAGATTATAGACTATCCAATGTGTCCTATTTTATGATGTACATTTCTAAACAACTTGTGACTAAAAAGTAAAATTTTGTCCCTCAATCTGAATGATTGTATATGTTGGTTGTATCAATTCTTAGAAGTATTTGTGATGAGCTACAGATAATCATCTAGGTGTTAGAGAAGCACAATCCACTAAGTGGGCAATTTCTGAAGTTACAAGCTGGATATTGGGATGGTTGGCAAGGTGCATCATCATTTAACCATTCTGATACCAAACTGCCTGAAAGCACCCGATTCTATGATATATAAATTCACCATTTTAAAATGATCTAAATGAAAATCACCTGCAAAATTACTTGTTTATTTAACAAACAGTAGCCTAAAGATAAATTTATTTTAATGAATTCACTATTTTTGAAATTAATTAAAGCAAAGGCAGTACAATTCAATAGCAATATCATCATCATCGTTTAACGCCCGCTTTCCATGCTAGCATGGGTTGGATGATTTGACTGAGGACCAGTGAACCAGATGGCTACACCAGGCTCCAATCTGATTTGGCAGCGTTTCTACAGCTGGATGCCCTTCCTAACGCCAATATGGTAAAAAAAAGGGGGTTAAACTTAGTCTTCTTCACCAAACTGCCATCCTTCATATGCATCATGTTCATACTAATAGTTTTCTCATGTTTATACAGCTATGTGTAAAGGACACTTTCCAAAAATATGATTGCACATGAAATTTCACGTCAGCATTTTCTACCATATTCTTGGATTGACTATATACATACACAACAGGCCAGTCATGTGTGTTTGTGTATATATATATATATATATATATATATTGAGAATATGCATAGCCTAGTGTCTAGAGTGCTGCACCCACACTCAAGAAATCATGGTTTCAATTCCTAAATCAGTTGGTGCGTTCTTGAGCAACACATTTCATCTAAGTCTCTGTGATCATTCCAACACCTGACATGTGGTACACCTTGCACCAGTTCAGTTAACATTGATTTGAACAAGGGAGTTAGCTAATGTACAACACATACATTCAATCGCTATAAACAAATCAGCTAAAGCTGAACACTCACATCATCTTTGACAGGAGAATCCATCACACACACAGCCAGCTCTGTTAAGAAACTTGCATCACAATCCCATGGGCTCATTACAATCCTCCTGTGTGGTATCTTGAGTGTTATTTACCTTAGCCTAGGGTCAACCCAAGCCTTGTGAGTGAAACAGGACACACAGAAACTGTGTGGATGCCCAACAGTTGGACTACACCTGCAATTTAAGTCAAACCATGTTACATTGATTTAACTTAAAAATTGCATTCAGGGTACAGGTGTCTGTAGAATGATCAACCAATAACATGCTAATTCAGTGAAGTTAATTAAACAACTGATTACTTTTCGAATTCAGAGATCAATATATTTTTCACTGCCATATTGGCAAGGATGCAAATATTGTCAAGAAAACCAATGCCCTTAAACTAAAATCCACCCAATTTGTAGAGACACTTCCTAATCACTGGAAATGATGTAGTGTACACACTGAAAATATAAAATGAATACTGCTATTTTTCACAAGAGGTACTATAAAATATATGCAAATATACATGCCTCTATCTACATAGGTATGCATAAATGTGCTCCATTGACAAGTGTCTCTCTCATATAACCAATACCAGAAAATAGGATCGCACAAGTCATAGAATACATTGAGAATTTGGGTTTGGCCTTTAGATAATCTCAGAAGGCTTTTGTACTATATTCAAATATTGAAAATAAAACAAGCTTCTTATCCAGTAAGGAAGCCTCTATAATCTCCAACCTACAAGATGTAACAGCCAAATCTCACTGCTAACTGGAAAAGAACACATGGTCTGATGATGATGTAAAATAGCAAAGAAAAACTGAAATGTGTTTGATCATAGGTCTGCACACACATGGTGAACCTAGGTCTTTTTTTCATAACATGTTTATCAAAATTAATGTTGGGTGATATTGCCTTATATAGTTTTCAAATTGGCTGGCTAAAGAATAGTATAAACTGTTAATCCTACCTAAAGTTACACAGACCATTTTGATATAGAGATTCACTTTTTCTGGTTCTTGCAAAAGATTGATAGTTATTAACCCTTTAGCATTTAACCCCACCACATCCAACCCAAATATTCTATCTGTTTAGCCAGATCTGGCCTCTTACATCTGCTCTGCAATGTCATTCTGAAAACAATCAATCACATCATTGAAATCTCAAAGCTACAAGATAATGCATGATTAATGCAAAACAATGTGAACAAATAAGCATTAAATTTGACAGACTAATCTGAATGCTAAAGGGTTCAAGAATCTAATTTAACTTTACAAAATTATGACTTCATCAGCAATGAATGTACATGTGCTGTTCTTAGCACTTGCAATTAACTTATTTCAGAAGACCCTTTACAACCAATAATCTCCTTTTATATACATACATACATACAGACATTATATACATATATACACACACACATTATATACGTAACCAGTCCTCAGTCATATCGTCCAACCCTTACTAGCATGGAAAGCGGACGTTAAACGATGACACACACACACATATATATATATATATATATATATATAATACAAAGAATATATATACATGTATACACACATATATGTACATACTTACATCTACATGTGTATATATATGCATATCAGGGTACAGGACGTTAGAACAATAAACTACAGACAACGGAACGAACACATAGGAAAACGGAAAGCCACTTGGAATATCCTTTCATCAGCTGTCTCTATTCCATCTATATATATATATATATATATATACATACGCATATATATACACATATATATATATATACACACACGCACACATATACATACACACATACATATATATACACGCACACATTTCATCAGGAAAAATTCTGACAAATCTGACGAAGTACTTCTCATTAGTGTAAGTATTTATAATATAAATTTTAACACTATAGTATTAAGCATCTGTGGAACATTAATAAGTCGTGTGTTTTTGCAATGTTAAATTCATTAAGTAAATAACAGTAACTGCTTATCGCAAAATACGACGGCTAATATTTAAAAAGCTACTATGTAGGCTTGAAAGAATCGGTTAAACGCATTCTTCGGCCACTATCACACTAACTGCTACTGTTTTGGTTCTACTATCGAAGCTCGATTAGCTACGGTTTCTTCAGCTTTCATTTATTTTAATCTAATATTTACTTTTTTTTTCCATTGACAATATCTAAAATTTCAATAAACCTGACAAAACTCCAAAACAATCCAAGTTAAATAGAAGTAATAACAACTGATAAACTATTACAACACTACTAGACTTATCGGGCAACTGTAAAAATCCTTAAATATATTGACAATGTAACTACATCATCAGTGTCTTGGTTTACCAGAGGCAAAAGATCCCCCAAATCGGACATAAGCGCTAAGCTTTCATGTTATGTCATGATAAACTAAACAATTAGCTTATTAACTACATTCAAATCACTTAGACCTATTTCAAGTGATCTCTGTTCAAAAGCCAATATCTGTCATTCCTGAACTAAAAATATACAACACAGAATATTGTTTCCACGACTGGAATTACTTAACGAACAACCTGTCAATGAAATACGACACAAGAAAAAAAAAACTTGACGAGGCAACGATCAGCCGACCGGCTAGAAAGAACAGCCACAGATTTCCATTGAATGCTATCATACCGCCCATAAAGCACATGAAACACATTTAAATAACGCGATCCTGGGTGAAAAAGAAAAAGGACACACTGATCACGACTGAAAGAGCTCATAGGTGTGCTCGATCAGGGCCAATATGAACCTAATAAGCTATCACCAGCCAGTTGTTGAGCTGTGTCCTCCCACTATAAACCGTTACTGCTTTTCCTACAACTGCCACTGAACATGCATTTTATACGCCTCCTCCTACTCAAACAAGTATATTTCCCGTGCTATATCCACACCACCCTCCCACTCAATTCAGTCGAAGAATTAAATGCACTCAATTTGTCCAGACAGCTCAACCCGTTCAGTACAGATGATAATGAACAATGCCTTTCTTCATAGGACGAAGTAATAAATTTTTTTTTTCAATATAATAAAACAATACAATGAAATTAGCACGATTTCTTTAAAAAAAAAAACTAGGTTGTTGCAAATAAGTAAGCTTCTACAAGAAATAATAGTGTATACAATGATATAAATGGGAAATAGATCGGTTGCTATTGCGATAGATGCTAAATAAGAACGTCCCAATTGCAATGTTCTTCCTTTCACAAGACGGGATAGCCATGGCTTGAAAAATAATGTTGATTATTTAATCGGCAGCCTCCATGCTGACAATAGAGTTGACCGGGGACAATCCAACAATTAAAATATTAGTTTAGCTTTTAATCAGCGAGTCAGTTTTTAATGGCAAAATAACTCAAGTGCAATAAATATAACCTTAATTTGTAATGAAAAAAAAAAAAAGGACGAAGATTAGGGAAAAAAATAGAGCAAAGAGAGACTTATTCAGAGTGTATATCATACAAAGACCAATGGTCGGTGGTTAAGCTATTAGAAAAAAAAAATCTGATACGCTAAGCAACGTCAACAACTTTCTTGAATGCAATTAATTTGCAACAAAAATAGTAATTTAAATTCGTTCACAGGCAATTCCATCAATATCCACAACTCTTAACACAACTGTTGTCAACAAATATTTTTTAAAAATTGAATTAAAAAATGTTATCGTGAAAACCTTACAAAAAACATTTCCTGTGCAAATAAAAACATTAAATAATGTATCTATCCTATATATTTGGAAATCAAAATATTGTACTCTCCAGAACAAATATGTCAAAATGTTACAAATAAACAATTGCATATACAAAACAAGATCATATAACAGCTATTTGATGAAAGCCAAAATATGTAAACAAAGAACAATAAATCCAGATCTGGAAGCAGTATTTTAAAAATAGTTTAGATTATTAACATTTGTTTTAAACCATTTTGTATATTAAATAATATCACTAGAAGACGTTAGGATATGATTCATAAATACGACTTAAAACTTCAATGTTCTAGATATCTATATCTGCTGTGTAATGCATAAACATCTATATCAAGCATATACAATTAACCATTCATTTTTCTGTAAATGTAAATATCTCTTCAAAATACTTCTTCAAACATTTTCTACAACTAAAACAACACCAACAGTAATTTTTTTTTGTGTGTCTGTGTATGTAAATATTGAGTTCTTGAGAGCACATTTTAAAAATATTTTTCAATCGTTAATTTTTTTTTTTTAATAAAGGTACAAAAAGGTCAACATTCTCACAACTAAGATTTATTTTTTAACTTGAAATGAAGAGAAAAATGAAGTTTTATAAAGAAGGGAGACAAAAAGTTTATCAAGATGATATACATTTTAAGGTACTGAATAAAATATAAATCAAGTCAGCATGGCAGTCATATGATTATGAACCTTTTTTTCAAATGGAGTGGCTTGCTTTCTACATGTATTTTTCATATAAAAAAATTGTTTCCTTTCAAATTGTTTGTGTTTGTTGAAAGTATCAGTCAGATCTTAAAAAGTAAGTCAAAGCATAACCACAAGAAGGTTTACAGTCTTAGAGTAAAGGTTTCCAAGTATTAAATAATGATTAATTAAATATTACCTTTTAAAACGAGAAAGGGAGGGGGAGCAAATAGGAAAAAGAAGAAATATTAAAGCTAAGTGAGACGTAAATAGACACACAGCATTTTTGTTTTGAACACAAGCTGAAGAACATCAACAGGTTTTTATATATCTATAAATATATATGAAACACATATACATATGTATAAACATAGTAAACCCGCCTTTCTCGAATAATTTTTTTTCTTTTTGTCATTTAAGTTTAGCCGACTCAAGAGTATCCTGTCCAAAAATGTAGATTATTTAGTTTCATCTTCGGAACATTTCCCATTTTCTTACAATAGAAAATAAAATATATATTGAGGATATTTCGAAAAAAAAAAAATGGTTTTTTTTTTTTTTTGCAATATTTATAGAGAAGGATAAAATGAACACATTATCAGATGAAAATCGGAACTTTAAATGCAGCAGTGCCTGTGACTAAATTAGTTCAGCCAGCTAAAATCGTCTCAATATGGCTGCTGAAACACGTGACATCAGTGCAGGAGTCCTAATGTAGCAATAGATACCCAAAAATTTGGCCGAACAAAACTAGAATATAATTGCACACTCACTAATTTCCAGTTAAAGTGACTAATCCATTCAATAGATACCTGTAATCAATTATCAATCAGGCAGCCATGTTGGAAATTCATGAGTAGAACGAGAAATTCGCTTGAATGAATGACTTCATGAAATTAATGTATATGCTACGAATTGGTAAAAGTTTACATGATTAAAATTTTTTTGCTTTTTTTTGTTTTGTTTTGTATCTTTTTTTTTTGTACGAGAAGAACAACATTAGGTCATCGAAAATCTGGATTCATAGTCACTGTTATTCCATCCAAAATGTCCCACTTATCAGATGGTAGCTTACTCTTACAGTTGCTAGTTAGTGAGGAGTTAGCTACAAGGTTATTTTTGTTGATAGAACTACTGGTACTTTTACTTCGAATATTATTATTGGTATTTACTGAATCGGAATTAGAAGCAGAAACGGACGAAGTTTCCGTTTCCATGTCAATCGCCGGAGATGCACTGTTTTCAGTTCCGCAAGACAATGATTCAGTTTGTTGCCGCATACTTTTCCGTGCGGTTTGTTTCCTGTTTATCGTTGATAGAAAACCTGGTACCGATTTAGATACGTTCGCTTTTTCTGCTCCCGGTGTTTCACTTTTCGAATCTTTTTTTTCACCGGGTTCACCATTTTCTGAACCTTCAACTTCAGTATGTTTCTCTTGAGTTTCGTCAACAGTTGAAGGTGAAGCTGGCGATGCAGGATTACTGTTTTCCGACGAAACACCGTCGCTGTCAGTTAGGTCAACAACTTCAGGGGAACCATCGCTGTAATCATTATTTTGGATAAAGTTATAATCAGATGAAGCAGCAGTAGAAGTAAAGCTGAAAACGGGTCTATAATTACATGGAGTCAATTCTCCAGCGGAATTAAGCATGCCTGGAAGATAACGAACGTAGTAGCGACCCTGAATTTGTTTCGATTCCGTAATAAACATAATCATTCGATCCAAATCCTCAAAATTAAATTCATTAATAGCATAAGCTTTTGAAACATAATTACCATGATTACCGTTCATTGGAGATAAATCAGACTGTGAACCACGAAATAATCTCTTGCGACTTCTGTCTTGTCGTCGACGTCTTTCGTAACTCATTTTCTTTTTCTTCTTTGGCATGGCAGGAAACCCCGCACCTATATATGTTGTTGATGTAGCTATCTGTAGCTGGGATTTGGTGGAACAAAAACTAATACAAATGTCTATAAATATATGAGCTAGGCAAAAATAAAAGCAGGTGCTGAAAAGCTCTAGTCTGGAACTATTGCGCCATTTTGTTTGATTGTTTAGTAATGGAAGTGAAAGGTAGGGTAAATTATTTCAGGAAGGGGCATAACTCAGTTGAAGTTAACAGCCGAGGACCGACCATTTAAAAGATGAGCTCTGACGTGTAACAAAAGGAACACAAAGTAATAGAGCTCTTAAAGTGCAAATATATAAAGTTCGTCTAAATTCGAACGAAGGTGGGGATGGATGGAGTAGAGTCTAAATAAACAAATTTAGCTATGAAAACTTATACTTTTTATTTTGCACATTCTTTAAAACGATCATATGAAAGTTATTTAATATATTTACACATACATGAGTGTGTGCGTGTACATATACATATATAAATATATGTACATACAGACATATATATATAAATATGTATATAGGCTTTCATACAAGCATTAATTTAAACATTTCGGTTTTGGATTATTTTATTTCTTTTAAAAGATATGTTATCAAGTTCGCTTCGCAGCAGGATTCGGGGTTCAATTTTGCTGTGCGGCACATTGGGCAAATTACTTTTATTATTGCCGATGCTTCACACATAACACCTTGTGAATAAAACTAAAGGGACCTGACCTCTCTCTCTCTCTCTCTCTCTCTCTCTCTCTCTCTCTCTCTCTCTCTCTCTCTCTCTCTCTCTCTCTCTCTCTCTCTCTCCTCATATATATATATATAATATATATATATATATATATATATATATATATATATATAATATATATATATATATATATATATACATATATAATATTATATGTATTATATTATATATAATATTAATATTATATACGTTAATATTATGTATATTATATTATATTACTCTTTACTCTTTTACTTGCTTCAGTCATTTGACTGTGGCCATGTTGGAGCACCACCTTTAGTCGAGCAAATCGACCCCGGGACTTATTCTTTGTAAGCCTCGTACTTATTCTATCGGTCTTTTTGCCGAACCGCTATGTAACGGGGACATAAACACACTAGCATCGGTTGTCAAGCAATGCTAGGGGGACAAACACACACACACATATATATATACATATATACGACGGGCTTCTACCAAATCCACTCACAAGGCTTTGGTTGGCCCGAGGCTATAGTAGAAAACACTTGCCCAAGATGCCAAGCAGTGGGACTGAACCTGGAACCATTTGGTTGGTAAGTAAGCTACTTACCACACAATTCATCATCATCATCATCATCATCGTTTAACGTTCGCTTTCCATGCTAGCATGGGTTGGACGGTTTGACTGAGGACTGGTGAAACCGGATGGCTACACCAGGCTCCAATCTGATTTGGCAGAGTTTGTACAACTGGATGCCCTTCCTAACGCCAACCACTCTGAGAGTGTAGTGGGTGCTTTTACGTGCCACCCGCACGAGGCCAGTCAGGCGGTACTGGCAACGGCCACGCTCAAATGGTGTATTTTATGTGCCACCCGCACAAGAGCCAGTCCAGGGGCACTGGCAACGATCTCGCTCGCCAGTGCTGCTGGACTGGCTCTTGTGCTGGTGGCACCTGTAAATAATATGTGACAATTATTCGGTAACCATGATAAAACTCCGAGTTTTGGATGCCGGGGCGGAAACCCACGCTACCATCTCTTCTGAAGAGATAGCGGCATGGGTTTCCGCCCCGACATCCAAAACTCAGAGTTTTATCATGGCTAACAAATAACTGTCACATATTATTTACAGATAAATTCCTCTATTTACATAATATCGAATTCTCTTTCTTTCTTTTGTTGTCTTACCTTTTCTATCAATATATATATATATATATATATATATAATATAATATATATAATATATAATATAATATATATATATATATATATATAATATAATATCTTGGAGTTAGGAAGGGCATCCAGCTGTAGAAACTCTGCCAAATCAGATTGGAGCCTGGTGTAGCCATCTGGTTCGCCAGTCCTCAGTCAAATCGTCCAACCCATGCTAGCATGGAAAGCGGACATTAAACGATGATGATGAATATATATATATTACATATCTGCTATGCAGACGATACAAAAGTCTCGCAGAAAATACAGAATCCCAGTGATGTTGTACATCTGCAGCAGGAGTTGGACTCAATTTACAGATAGGCTGAGGATAATAATATGCTGTTTCATGCTGAAAAATTCCAAGCCCTGCGCTACCAGCATCCAAAACCAAATATGAAACATACAGGGTACACTACTCCACAGGGAATTTCAATCCCAGAGCCTAAATCAGTGAAGGACCTGAGTATCAACATGAGTGATGATACCTCTTTCCAAGTGCACATTACCAGGATGGCGAAACATTGTTCAAAACATTGTCGATGAAAACCCCAGATCAATGAGGTCCATTACTAAAGAACTTCGGGTGTCAGAGTGGACTATCAGAACTGTGGTACATCATGACATTCGATACAAGTCCTATGTAATGAGGAAAGGCCAATTTGTGTCTGCAAAGACACAGGAAAACCATCTCATCCATTCAAAACAGTTACTTAACAAAGTGAAAAACCCTCATAAACAAGGCATGCTTTGGTTTTTCTCTGAGAAAAAAAACTTTGACTGGATCAAAAGTTAACAGAAGAAATGACAGGTGGCTATGTGCAGATCCTTCTGAAGTACCCAGAGTGATGCACACGAAATTTCCAACAACTGTGATGGTTTTAGAAATGGTGAGTAGCAAAGGTCATGTGATGCCTCCCCACTTTTTTCCACAAGGTCTTAGAATTAATGCTGCTTGAGACACTGAGGTACTGGAAACTGTTATCAAGCCCTGGATTGATGAAGTATGCAATGGAAGGTCATGCATGTTTCAACAAGACTCAGTAACACGAAATGCTTAGCAGTATTTCGTCTGCCGCTACGTTCTGTATTCAAATTCCACCGAGGTCGACTTTGCCTTTCATCCTTTCGGGGTCGATTAAATAAGTACCAATTTTGCCGCTGGGGTCAATATAATCGACTTCATCCGTTTGTCTGTCCTTGTTTGTCCTCTCTGTGTGTAGCCCCTTGTGGGTAGTATAGAAATAAGAAGGCAGAATCAATAGACCATTGCACACAATGCTTATTTACTGACATATGTAGGCCCTTCACTCCTCATGGAGCATAGACTATCATCATCACCATCATCATCATTTAACGTATGTCTTCCATGCTGGCATGGGTTGGGCAGTTTGACAGGAGCTGACCAGTTGAAGGGCTGTTCAGGCTCCATGTCTGTTTTGGTATGGTTTCTATGGTTGGATGCCCTTCCTAATGCCAACCACTTTACAGAGTGTACTGAATGCTTTTATACAGCACCAGTATGGATGCTTTTTATGTAGCACCAGCACTTACAAGCCCATGAGATTAGGGATGCTCAGCTGGAAAGGGTTGCAAGCCTGTGTGCAAGAGCAACCACGCTTTTACTTAGCTTTACATTTTCTCTACAGTTCTCAACTTGGGGCTGTCTTTTCTGCTTCACACCAGTTGGATCCTTGCATTTTTAACACTGCCTCAGTATCCTGCCTTCAACTATTTTTAGGGCATCCTCTCTTCTGCTTCTTTGTGGGTAGGTTTTAAACCCTAAAAGAAGGCCTTCCTCTTCCAGGTCTTATTTGTTTTGAGTTGTCAACAATGCTTCTGTAATGTTGCTATTTTTTCTAGGTAGGGATGTTGACTCTATACAAATCCATTTTTATCCGTAGGAAGAGGTGGTCCATTTTAGTCTGGTCTTCATCCATTGTCCTGTCCAGTATGGTAGGCCCTATCAAGAATTTGCACACCACTAGCATAGTTCACAGGGTCATTAACACACAGCCACTAAATTACAGCAAGGACTGGACCTTGTGGTAAATTGGCTCTTCCTGTTATTTCTTCCAGCTCTATGTGCCCTAAGTTCAAATTGTGTCAGGTTAACTTTGCCTTTCACCTTTTCAGGATCAATAAAAAGAACTAACAATCCAAGGCAGTGAATTGGTGGAACTGCAGAGAATACTAAACCAGATGCCTTGCAATTTCTATTTCAGTTTTTAGAGTTTTGAGTTCAAATCATGCCATGGTCTACTTGGTGGTACACTTAACCTGCTGCCTGGTACCTTGGGTACCTTTAGCAGTGTTCACTATGTTGCAAGTATTCAGATTTGAAGATAACTACCTTCTTCTCTTTTACCATTCACAGGAATCCTGTAAAGAGTATTGGGCAGTGCATTTACTCTTGGTCAAATATAAAAATAAATTTTTCAAATTTCTGTTCTATCACAAACAATGTCAAGTTAGTGACAATTTCTTCTATACTTTCTGCATAAGTCATGCTTAGTCATTTAAGAATATACTGTCCTTGAGGCAATTGCATAAGAACTTCAAGACAAGATGTATTTGGGGACTTTTGCATGTACTCATCACAGAAATCATTTAGAAGATGAAGAAGGCTAAAGAATACATTTTAAGAAGTTGTCAAGACAGATTTTAAGATCTTGGGTTTCAGACAAGTTGACTGAATCAAGATGAATGGTAGTATGCTGTACGACTAATATATCCCTCCAATAGTAGCTTGGAAAAATATAAATAGTAGTGATGATATTGAGGATTTAACAAGCAATGAAAAAGAAACGGTAATAATAAAAAAAGAAATGGTAAATAAAAAGAAACGGTAATAAAGGTAAAAATTTAAGTCCAAGGAAATGAATTATGACTTACATAGGCAGAAAAATAGTTATCTTTTATTTGTAATTCATTTCAGTCATTAGACTGTGGCCATGCTGGGACATGCCTTGAAGAGATTTAATCAAACAAATCAATACCAGTATTTATTTTTTAAAGTCTGTTTCTTATTCTATCAGCAGTCTCTTTTACCAAAACCATTAAGTTATAGGTTCATAAACAGACCAACACTGGTTGTCCAGCAGTGGGGAGACAGACACAAGCATGCACAAATGCACAAATACAAAAGGCTTCTTTTAGTTTCCATTTACCAAATCCACTCACAAGACTTTGGTCAGCTCAAGGCCATAGTAAAAAATACTTGCCCAAAGTACCACACAAGGAGACTGAACCTGAAACCATGTGGTTTGGAAGCAAACTTCTTACCATGCAGCCATGCTTGTAAGAAGAAATGAGTTCTGATATTCCAGATGAAGCCAATTCTTTAAGGATATGGTAATTGTTGAAAGGTTGTGAAAGAAGTTGAGGTTTATAAGAAAAAGTAAGGAGAAAGGTAGATGACCAGGTACTTATTTTTATAGTTATTTTTTTTTTTTTTGCAAAGAAATTAATTTTATCCATAAGACTTTTTGTTACTTGTTTGTTTATATTTTATAACCATTTCCCATGCAAAAAGCACTGGTGTTGGTGCCACATGAAAAGCACTGATGCTGGTTCCACATAAAAAGTACCCAATACACTCTGTAAAGTGGTTGGCATTATGAAGGGCATCCAGCTGCAGAAACCAAGCCAAAAACTGACTATGGAACCTGGTGCAGACTCTGGCCTTATCAGCTCCTGTCAAGCCATCCAACCCATGCCAGCATGGAAAACAGACATTAAATTATGAAATGTGGGTATAATTCATAATGTAAAATACTGCAACATATTGGAACATTATAAATTATAGTTTAAAGGGCCAAGATATATATATATATATATATATATATATATATATATATATATATCATTGTCATCATCATCGTCATCGTTTAACATCCGCTTTCCATGCTAACATAGGTTGGACGATTTGACTGAGGACTGGTGGACCAGGAGGCGACACCAGGCTCCAATCTGATTTGGCAGAGTTTCTACAGCTGAATGCCCTTCCTAACGCCAACCACTCCGAGAGTGTAGTGGGTGTTTTACGTGCCACCGGCACGAGGGCCAGTCGGGCGGTATTGGCGACGGCCATACTCGAAATGGTGTATTTTACGTGCCACCTGCACAAGAGCCAGTCCATCAGCACTGGCATATACTTAAATTATACAATAGTAAAGGAAAACAATAATTACATTCCAAGCAAAAATACTGCAGAAATCAATACATTCATCTCAAGGATTTAATCATGTACCTACCTGGAGACCCTTCATTATCATCTGTAATCTTCAAGTAGAACTTAACTTTAGTTGGACGAGCATAACCAAGTGTATGCAGAGATGAAACATATTCATTTAGTTTCTTTAATGAGTCTTCATTGGTAGACTGTAGAAATGATTTTAAAAAATATGGTCTTAAACAAAAGGAATTTGAAAATAACTAAAACAAATGATATATTTGGTTACTGATTATCTCAAATATGATTATTAAGTTTGATAAAATAAAGAATCATTATCAAACATCACAACTCCATTCAGAGAAACCTAACATGAGCATTTGTATAAATATATTATTTGTTTCTGGTCAAATTCATGTATGAAAAGCTGTAGAAACCATGCCGAAGCAGACAATGGAGCATGATCCTGTCAAACCATCCAACCCATGGAAGTTAAATGATGTAAAACATCTTAATTAATATTTAGATTATATTTCTTCTGAAGGAAGACCCACAAAATGAATCTACACTATTAGTTCCCAATCTTTTATAATCGCAGCCCATTTTGGTGAATCAATAAACATCTGTTTTTTTCAATATCTAAATAAAATTTAAAAAATAATAATTTCCCCCATATTTAATAAAACTGACATTTGATACTTTGCTTGAGAGGAATTATGTCTCAGAAGAAAACAAAAGACATTGCTTGCATGACAGTGACACTTGCTTACAACTGAAACAAGTAAAAGAATAAAAAAAACTATGCCATTTTAATCCCGAGCAATGCCAGGTCTCTCTGCTAGTGTATATATATATATATATATTCAGGTGAATATGGTACTTAAGTTTAGGCACCAGAATTTAGTATGGTATTATCCATACAGTTTCAAAATAAGGTGATTAAAATCAAAATAAGAAACAAGGATATCCAAAGTTAATGCAGTACGATCGTTTCATGCGACTCCATTGCTCAATAAAATAGAGTCTTCTTTCAGTTTCAGTTTCCCATATCTACTTACAAGGCTTTGGTCAGCTCAAGGCCTATAGTAAAAGACACTTTCCCAAGGTGCTACTCAATGAGACTGGACCCAAAATTATGTGGTTGGGAAACATACTTTTCATCACACAGTCATGCCTCTGCCTAATATTTCTCAATTCTAGTCTCTAATAAACATTGTTGTAATCTTTATAGTTAAGTCGTACTGTACTCATGAACATTATATATTTTATCAAAATTTCCTAAAGTAAATGATTTCATTTTTGCACCCCTTTCAGAATTATAATGCAACACAAACTATGTAGTGACCCATAGGTTGACACCTGACTGACCTAGACTATCAGTTCAACAGTCTTTCAGTTTCACAAGTAGTCCTCTTGAAGCAAGGTATTTTTGGCTTATGTTACATTCAGGTATCATCATCATCATCTTTTAACGTCTGTTGTCCATGCTGGCATAGGTTGAATAGTTTGACCAGGGCGGTAAGTTGAGGGGTTGCATCAGACTCCAGTCTGATTTGACATGGTTTCTACAGCTGGATGTCATTCCTAATGCCAACCACTCCGAGAGTGTAATGGGTGCTTTTACATGCCACGGGCACAGATGCCAGTTGCATAACACCATTATTTGCTATGACTACGATTTCACTTGGTTTGATGGGTCGTCTTCTCAAGCACAGCATATTGCCAAAGGTTTCAGTCATTTGTCATTGCCTCCTTTGATTATTTAAATAGCACTGTCTGAGCGGGATCACTGCAAGAGCAACTGTCTGGCTTCCATGCCAGTGGCACATAAATAGCACCATTTGAGCGTAATCGTTACCAGCGTTGCCTCCTAGCACTTGTGCTGGTGGCATGTTAGAAAATCATTCGAGTGAGGTCATTGCCAGTGCCGCTGGACTGGCTCCCATGCAGGTGGTACATTAAAAACACCTTTTTGAACGTGGCCATTGCCAGTACCGGGTGACTGGCCCTCGTGCCGGTGGCACATAAAAGCACCCACTACACTCTCGGAGTGGTTGGCGTTAGGAAGGGCATCCAGCTGTAGAAACTCTGCCGATCAGATTGGAGCCTGGTGCGGCCTTCTGGCTTGCCAGTCCTCAGTCAAATTGTCCAACCCATGCTAGCATGGAAAGCGGACATTAAACGATGATGATAATACATCATCATCATCATCGTTTAATGTCCGCTTTCCACGCCAGCATGGGTTGGACGATTTGACTGAGGACTGGTGAAACCGGATGGCAACACCAGGCTCCAATCTAATTTGGCAGAGTTTCTACAGCTGGATGCCCTTCCTAACGCCAACCACTCAGAGAGTGTAGTGGGTGCTTTTACGTGTCACCCGCACGAAAACGGCCACGCTCGAAATGGTGTCTTATATATATATATATATATACACATACATACATATATATCACAGCTGCATCCTCGTTACACGAGAAAAGTCATTGCCAAGGAGACTTACTGAAATGATTCATGATTGTTGGCATGTGATGCCTTTATATGACTTTTAAGCCTGGCCAAGCTTTTACACATTTTATTACATACTAGACAACTGTACTGGCTGGCAGGAGAAAAAGGTGCTACCATATGCACTCTCTTAACATGTCTTTTTAGACCTTCAACTGAGAGGTACACCCTTCCACATTTTACACACACACACACATATATATATACATATATATCTATATATATACATATAATAACATAAATAATATATAATTATATGCATATATCCATACATATATGTACATACTGACATCTATATGTATACATACAAGCATATATGGGTACAGGACATCACAAAGAGCGTTAAACACAATGAGAAACGAAAACATAAAAACGAGGACAGAAAACGAACTTTTTTTTTCGAACAACGAAAAAAACAAACAGGGAAATGAGACATGCACCATAAAGAATATATATATAGACACTCACACACATATATAGAATTGTGTGTATGTATATATATATATATATATATATATATATACACACAATTATATAAATATATGTGTGTTTGTGTATATATATATATATATATATATATATATATATATATATATACACACACACAATTATATACATATATATGTGTGTGTGTGTATGTATATATGTGTGTGTGTATATCTATATGTGTATGTGTGCGTGTGTGTGTGCATATATATATATTTAATACAAATGTACATTTACCTCTGATAAAATATCTTGGCTTTGACCTCAAAGTAAGCTAATCTTTGTAACTTATAATCAATTTGTACTTTAAATTTTCTGACTTACAAAAATCCCAGTTTTTATCAAACAACATTTGGATATGTGATGATCTTTTTTTAACCTGAAGTAGTTAATTTGTGTTAGTAGCAAAACAGATGGTGAACTAAACTATATGCTTAGTTTTCAATTCATAGAAAGTAGTTATATACCTGCTTAGATATAGGCTTTATTTCTTTATATGAATGAACATAAACATGAGAAAAATAAGTTCAAAATTTATAAAATTTAGTAATATATACAATAACATGGGATAGTGTGGTGGTAAAAAGAGTATTGCTGTTAGTTAAAATGTTTTTCACTTGAAAAAATAGGTGCAGGCATGGTTCTGTGGTTGAGAAGTTTGCTTCCCAATCATGTGCCTGTGTGTGTGGCACCTCGGGTAAGTGTCTTCTACAATAGTTCCAGGTGAACCAAAGCCTTGTGGATTTGGTAGATCCAAAGTGAAAGAATACATACATGCATCATACATACATACATACATACATACATACATGCACACACACATACTAGTAACATCTCCATTAATGATTTGACTGTTTCCCCTGTATCTGATGAGGAATGTTACAGCTATCTAGGGGTGGATGAAAATATGTCTTACTGTGGCACCTGAAACAAAACATGTGTCACTAAAGAATATTACAGCTGAATAAAGAAAATCTGGACCTCAGAACTCTGTGCATTCAACAAAACAGTTGCCCACAATGTGTTTGCAGTGCCAGTACATACATACATACATAGATATACATATACACACACACACACATACATACATCTGAGACCCCCTTCATTCATGACTGACCATGGGATTGCACCTAGAAAGTTACCTTCCCAGGCACAAGTCTGGGCAAGGTTGTTTATGGAAGACCAGCAGTCGCCCATGCATACCAGCCTCCCCTCTCCATGCCACCAGTGTTATCCAAGGGAAAGGCAAAGACCCATACAGCTTGGCACCCATGACGTCGCAGCTCATATCTACAGCTGAGTGAACTGGAGCAATAGGAAATAAAGTGTCTTGCTCAAGAACACAACATGCAGCCTGGTCCGGGATTCAAACTCACAACCTCACAATCGTAAGCTCGACGCTCTAACCACTGAGCCATGCACCATACATACATATATATAAATATATATTAGTAGTTAATAAATCGTACGGTATACCTCTGGTAGTTTGCCAGTAAAGCATGTTCACTGGCTCAGTGTTTGTTGCGTATGTCATTAATGAGAAAGGCAGAAGCTAGAAGATATGAGAACTTTTATTGATCACTACAATCACTACAACCCATCTATCATCAATCCCTTGCAGGTGGGATACTGTACAACTGGTTTAGGTGTATCCCTTACTGTAGACGTGTTCCCTCAGGTGATTTCTAGAGGTATATCATTCAAATAAACTCTGTTTCACACAACTTTTTATTACAGGTTTTCAGCAAAAAAGAGTGATAGACTACCAGGTTTTAAAAAATAAGAACAGGGATTTATGCATTTGACTAAAATATTCTTCAAAGTGGTGCCCCAGTATCACCACAGTCTAATGACTGAAACAAGTAAAAGATAAAAGACAAGAGCACTCAGAGAGCGCAAACTTCCACCAAGGCAACACCAACGTCCTCTCAATAATTAGCTGGAGATGATTTTTAGAATGAGAATATCTGAAATAAACTCAGCTGCTCTCACAAATGAGAATATTAAAAATTAACTCAACCGCTCTCAAAAATTAAGTAAAAAAAACAGAAAAATAGTCCAGAATCCTTGTCCAGTACTGGATCGATCCCAAAATCTAATCAGTTCATGCCAGTCACAATGCCAAACATCCTTGAAAGTTTCATTTGAATCCATCCAGCAGTTCTTGAGATACCTTATCCATGGACAAACAAACATGACTGAAAACAATACCTCCACCTTAGTGAAGGCAGAGGTAATAAAGATATATGTAATTATATATATACATACATATATATATATATAATCATGTGTATGTGTGTGTGTGTATCTTATATATTAAAAGGTAAGTTGTCTGTCTGTGTATGTGTTGTGTGAACCACTTTTACTCCTAAAATTTTCAACCGAATTTCACCAAATTTGACATGTGTGCTCTCTTTGATTTAGGACACTTTTTCTTATGTTTTTTTCCTCAAAATTCCGTGCCCCCAACATAAATAGACTACTCTCAATTTGCCTAGAATTTGAACCCACCACGTCTATGCAACAGTACGTGTTTGATCTTATATATTAAAAGGCAAGTTGTCTGTCTGAGTGTGTGTTGTGTGAACCACTTCTACTACAATTTTCAACCAAATTTGACATGTGTGCTCTCTTTGACTTAGGATGCTTTTTCTTATAATTTTTTCCTTGAAATTCTGCACCCCCAACATAAATAGACTACTCTCAATTCGCCAAGGATTTGGCTTGAGCCAGCGAAAAAAGGTGATACACACCCAGCTGGAAAAAATCAATACTTTACTTTGTCAGCTGTGGCAAGCTCTTATCAACTGCTTGCACAGTACTGCCAGCAGTATTCATTTGCGAGTTACATTTGCCTCTGTTTTCACATGAGCGCTCTTTTACATATTATTCCAACTTAAACTAGCCACTTCAAAACTCTTACCCAAAATTGTAAATCCTTAATTCAGTCTGTTTGATTAAGATTTTTGCCAACTACATTTTACTATTTTTTGGGTGCTACACATTCACCACTTTTTCCTTAGGACATTTTCTATTGCGTAAACTGATAATTTTCCACCATGCCTTGACGCAAAAGATCCAATATAGGTCAGCAAACAAATGCTGCAAAGAAAAGTAAATGTATGCGTGTATATGAATCTGCTGAGGATGCCACCAGGAGGAATTCTCTCAATGCTCTTAGGATGGCTTCAGTGCAAAGAAGGGAAAGTGAAGAGCAGTGTTGTGATCAATTAGCACATATTGCTGCGCAATGAGCCATCCAGAGCAACGAGCAATGTTCAGCATGCCGAACAAGAGATGCTTCCTCTACTGCTGCTGTGTGAACTTCAGAGACTGCAGCACGACTTACAAGAGATGCTTCCTCAACTGCTGCTGCACAAGCTACAGAGACTGCAGCAACTGCTATGTGCTATGGAGACTACAGGGGAAAGACAACAACAACTAGAGGCTACAACTCAGCAAAGGGCTGCATGACGTTCCTATTCAAGGCTATGCTCTTCGTGTTGGTCAATGACAACATTCAACTACAATCCTACAATTGACTACAGTAATCCCCCTGATGTTCAAATAGGCTGCATGTCGACAATCTGCCAATTTTGTAGAGCTAAAATGTGGCTTGGAGAAACTCCTGGCATGTGCTGCTCCAACGGTAAGATTACGGTACCTCTTCTACAAGATCCTCCATTCCTTTTGACTGATCTTTTGACAGGGGCGTCTCCTTATTCTCATGACTTTCTCAAGCGGATATGTGCCTACAACTGTACATTCCAAATGACTTCCTTTGGCACCAACATCATACAAGATGAGCATTTCATGCCTTCCTTTAATGTGCAGGGGCAGATTTACCATAGAATTGGTTCCTTGCAGCCACATGATGCTGCCTCGCCTCAGTTTTTTTCAGCTCTACTTCGTGGGAGACTATGTTGACCAAGCATACTTAACAGCCCTGAGCAATGCTGGGTATGCCTGCTAGTATAATATAAATCCTGTTCTGTGTGTGTGTGTGTGTAAAGGATGATAACGGCCATATTTTTCAACTGATTATCTCCAAACTGGGAACATACATTACTTATGTTCCAGAGATAGTTTTAGACTCTTAAAAGTTTTCACATAATGAGCAATGTGCTCTCTGGGAACAGAAAACACCCGTTCCTGGGTTATGTGGAGAAGGGAGGTAACTCTTTGCAAAGTAACATTCAGAAATTGATTGTCTCCCTTACACCCATTGGTCATAAAAAATTTTAAATATTGCTTATTATATTAGATTCAAGTCTTTGAAAGTTTTTTTTAAATATTTACTTCTGGGTTTTCTAACATCAATGACATCTATATTTCTCTGTCCATCTCTCTCTATTTATATCTCTCTATATCTATCTCTCTGTATCTATCTGTCTGTATCCTATCTAACTATCTATATCTATCTTATTTGTGTAACTAGCTAGCTTTCTCTCTCTCTCTCTCTCTATATATATATAAATATATATATATACATATCACTCATTCTCTATTGTTTTCACTGTAAGTTTTCAATTGCTATTACTGACAGAAAGAAGTTCACAATTACTGATGAAAGTAATTTCATACATAATTTACTGACAGAAGTAATTTCATAAATTTCACTTCAATCCGTACACTTCATTAAATCTGCCTACAAATTTTTTATTTACTTTTGCAATGATTTTGTGTTTTCCTGTTGTTAATGGCTTTTTTCTAGTTTCTTTGATACCGGCTCTTTAGTTCACTGAAAAATTTCACTTTAACCCATACAATTCTTTATTTTCCATAAAAATTTCTTATTTACTTTCTGCCTGTTGTATTAAGAAATATAATTTCCATTACCTAGTTATTTTCATTGTTCACTATCTTTTGCACCCGTGTATTTCTGTATATGTATATAACCATACCTAGAAGGAAAGTGTTAAATTTGTCTACAATGTCAAGGTCAGCCAAAAGAATGTCTCTGTCCAGGGAAAGAGAGACAGCTACAGAAAAGGAAGCATACCAAGAAACGAACAGACTGTGCACTACAAAAGCCAGAGCATCTCAAAGTTATGAACAGAGGTGTGCACGGCTGAGAAGGAATAGGATCTCCACTGCAGAATGAAGAGCAGTTGCAACAGCTCAGAGAAGCAAATTCTATGAAGCAGCTTTCAATTATGATCCAGCAGTTCATTATGCAGATGACACTAGAGTTTCCATTGGTGCAATGACAATTGAGTGCATACATTGTAAAGCAAGGAAGTGGCCTGGAGAGACACCTGCACTGTGCTGCAGTGGTGGAAAGGTTAAACTCACTGCAATATCCCAACCTCCAGAGCAACTGAAGAAACTGATGCCATCAACTGACCAAGATTCCAAGCACTTACAAAACAAAATTAGACAATACAAAGCTGCACTACAGATGACATCATTTGGAGCCACAAGAGATTTAACTAACCCAGGATTCATACAAACTTTCAAGATCCAAGATCATATTTATCATTGGATTGGCTCTCTACTACCTCTGTCAAATGAATCACCAAAATTGGCCTTTCATTGTTTATAATCTGTACCTATTTTTTGGTTACGAAATAAGCTGCACAAAATGTGTTTTTGAATTATGTGTATTTACTTTATATACATATATGAGTTGAAAACTTTCTTTCAACATTTCACTTAACGTCTATATTCCATGCTGGCATGGGTTGGAGAGTTATTAATGTAGAAAGTTGGTATCTCAGCTACTAGCAGCTGAGACCTGCGTAATCTAGACGGCACTTTTAAATTTCATTATTCTCTTTAACCTAGGCAGTGCCAAGTATTTCTGCTAGTATATATATATATATATATATATATATATATATATATATATATATCTTTTAGCTTTTTTTTTTATCTTTTACTAGTTTCAGTCATTTGAAGGGTCTTAGTTGAACAAATTGACCCCAGAACTAATTCTTTTAAAAAGCTTGGTATTTATTCTATTGGCTACTTTTGCAGAACTGCCAAGTTACAGGGACGTAAACACACCAACACCAGTTGTCAAGTGGTGGTAGGGGAAGTGGTGGTAGGGGACAAACACAGACACAAAGACACACATACATACACGCTCACATGCATGCGCATATATATATATATATATATATATATATACACACACAACAGGCTTCTTTCAGTTTCCGTCAACCAAATCCACTCACAAGGCTTTGGTTGGGCCGAGGTTATAGTAGAAGACACTTGCCCAATGTACCAAGCAATGAGACTGAACCTGGAACTCTGTGGTTGGAAAGCTAGCTTCTTATATATATCATCATCATCATCATCATCGTTTAACGTCCGCTTTCCATGCTAGCATGGGTTGGACGATTTGACTGAGGACTGGTGAAACCGGATGGCAACACCAGGCTCCAATCTAATTTGGCAGAGTTTCTACAGCTGGATGCCCTTCCTAACGCCAACCACTCAAAGAGTGTAGTGGGTGCTTTTACGTGTCACCCGCACGAAAACGGCCACGCTCAAAATGGTGTCTTTTATGTGCCACCCGCACAAGCCAGTCCAGGGGCACTGGCAACGATCTCGCTCGAAAATCCTACGGGAGCCAGTC